>NW_007260083.1:376417-379810 GCF_000164805.1 Carlito syrichta
CTGCACTGTAGCCTGGGCAACAGAGTGAGACTCCAACTCAAAAAAAAAAAAAAATTAATGTACCACCATAGATTACAAATATAGAAAATGCAGGACTGGAATTTGAGGAAAAGAAGTAGCCAGGGATAAATTTCTGGCAATGGGAGTGGCCAAGGTGCTTTAAAAAAATAGAGGTGTTTAATATTCAGTGTAAGTTGCAGAGGTATGGTATAAGCTGCCTCTCTTCGTTACCTGCCTGGAAACATAACAAGACTCTGTCTGTACAAAAAAAATATAAAAAGTAGCCAGGCATGGTGACGTGCCCTTGTCATCTTAGCTACACAGAAGGCTGATGTGGGAGGGTCACTTGAGCCCAGCAGTACAAGGCTGCAGTGAGCTAGGATGGTGCCACTGCACTCCAGCCTGGGTGACAGAGTGAGATCCTATCTCAAATAAATAAATAAAGCTGCCTCTCTGTTGCCCTCTAAAGTTTGAATAAAATTCTTCCAACTAAACAATTGCAGGAAATATCCTTGAGTAAATATAAGAAAAGTAAAATTATAACTCGATAGTAAACTGTGCTAATCTTTAGGTAACTGTCTTTCCAGACGTTTTCCTTCTGTTTCTATTTTTGTTTTTTTTTGAGTTGGAGTCTCACTCTGTCGCCCAGACTGGAGGGCAGTGGCCGCTCCCGGCCACCGCAGCCTCGACCTGCTGGGCTCCAGCGACCCTTCCACCTCAGCCTTCCAAGTAGCTGGAACTACAGGCGCGCACTACCATACCGGCTAATTTTTTGATTTATTATAGAGATGAGGTCTTGCCAAGTTGCCCAGGCGGGTCTCGAACCCGCGGGGTCAGGCAATCCACTCACCTCAGCCTCCCAAAGGCGTGGGATTACAGGCTGAGCCACCGAGCCCGGCTATTTCTATTTTTTAATATAATACAAATGATACCATGTGGTATTGGATACTATTTTATTGTCCGATTTTCCTCCATATCATTAGCTATTATTTTACCATTTAATTTTTGAATATTTAGAGTTCCATCCTGCAGATGTTTTATAATCTAATTAATTGCTATATGACCTTTGGATGTTGAACATTGTATTGGCAATTCTGTGTACCTGCTGTCCACCAGCCGTGTTTTGATCACCTTATCTCACCTCTCTTTGTTCCTTCCCTATCGCCACCCCAGGGCCATGTGGGAGCATAGGCCTCTGGAGAAGAAGAAAGTCTTTACCATTTCAGAGGAAGAAAGCATTCATGTACATGGCCTTCATATGCCAGCTGGAAGACAAATGGCTAAATCCTAGAGAAATAAAGGAGCCTCCTATTGTTTGAGAATAGTTTTTCCCCATTATTCATAATCTGCCTTTTAGGGTCTCTTTTATTCCATGTGAATCTCCAAGAGAGCTTCTAAAGAGCTTGACTCAATCTCTTGAGAATTGACTTGAGATTTATTGAGCTGTAAGTGTAGAGCTCTGAAGCTTTATCATTCTGAGGTGACTTAGCATTCATTTGCCCTTTTGGTTTTGACCTCTCTGTCCTGAAGACCAAGTAGCTGAGACTGAACTTTTGGATAGTTGTGTCTGTGTATGATTTATTTTGCACTGATGCGCTAGACTTAATTTCTTATTGGGAGCAAGAGGCAGCTCTGTGTAATGGAGAGAAAGGTGATAAGCCTGTGCCTAGGTGAAGGAGGGCACTCAGAAGGAGGAAGCCTTGCATGACAGTTCATCTGGTCCATGTCCAGGCTACAGTCATCTCTCATTTGGTCTTTTCCAGTAACTTCCTGACTGGTCTACCTAGTTCCTTCATTGCACACCTAACATTTCTTCTTAACACAGCAGCCAGCATGATCCTTTCAAAATGTAAGTCAGATTATGTCCATCCTTGACTTAAAACTTTTCGTGGCTTTCCGTCTTACTCAGAATAAAATTCTCTACAGTGGCTTACATAGCCTATGTGACCTGGCTCTCTGTTACTGCTCCAACCTTACCTTTTTTCCTTTTTTCCTAACTTAATTCTGCCCCTCTGCATTTGAGCTTGCTGATTCCCCTGTCTGGAATTTTCCTATTCCTGCTAGCTGCATGGTATACTTCTTTGCTTCTATCAAGGCTTTCCTCACATGTCACCAAATTGGAAAAGCCTTTTCTGACTACCTTATCTAAAAAGAGCATCTCAACCAGTGTGTACACCTATTCCCTTATTCTATTTTATTTTTTTCCATTGCTCTTCTTACCACTTCAATTAATGATCTGTCGCTACCCTCCTCCCCATCTACACCAAAATCTAGATTATATCTTTGTGGTATTCCATGGATGGTTAGGGGGTGGACAGGGAATTTAGTGTTGTACATTACTGTATCAGTGGCAGGATAGGCTAGGCCATGCTGTGTTAACAGTGCTCAACTACCAGTATTTTAATACAAAAAGTTTCTCATTCATACTACATATTTATCATGGAGCTGTGTTGATTGTTACTTCCTATCTAGTTTGTGTAGCCAGGCATTCAGGGCCTTGGAGGCTCTGTTATGGGCTGGGCAGCCCCTTCTTAGATTTGGTGGTTTGAAGTCGAGTTGGGGAAAAGCCAAGAGATTTTATACCTTGAGCCTGGTGTCGATGTCTCATCGTCTTTGTTACTCCTTGCCCAACTAAGCTTCACCTGTAATCCCACTCTAGATCCTCTTATTCTGTTGGCACCCAACAGCACAATCTTCTCTCTTAGTATCCCACTCTTTAACAGTGTTTACACTATGTGCAGTGCTCTACAATAGAATCTAAGTACGTTCCCTTCTGGGAAACACCAATCAGGATTAATGAAGTAAGTAGTTTAATGAAGTAGAAATGATTGTGTTATGAGATAACTAGTCTCCACAAACTTTATTTTTACTTAACTTTTGAGAAACTGTTTCCTCAACTTTCCTTTAAAAAGATATGAAATGTTTTATACTATAAATAATAATAGAACACTTATGTACCTAACACCAAGAATAGTAAAGACCATTGACCCTTTTGTGCCCTGTCCTCCCCCAGAAAGTTAATCTATAGAGTATTGTATTCATCATTGTCTTGCTTTTGTAATTATTGTACTATATATCCCTAGACCATATTTAAGTTTCCTATAGTTTTGAACTTTTTAACAAGATTAGCCAGATGCACAAGTTTTTGAGCGTTGTAGACTCTCAAAGTATAAAGGAATTCAGAGGTCTTGTTCAACCTAAATATCTAAAATAATAGAATGGCTGAGCATTGTGGCTCAGCCTGTAATCCTAGCACTTTGGGAGCTGAGGCGGGGTGATCGCTTAGACCTGACATTCAAGACTAGCCTGGGTAACATAGCGAAACCTTGTCTCTATTGTTTTTTTTTTTGAGTTGGAGTCTCACTCTGTCGCCCAGACTGGAGTGCAGTGGCC
>NW_007260083.1:379830-385488 GCF_000164805.1 Carlito syrichta
GTCGCCGCAGCCTTGACCTGCTGGGTCCGGCGATCCTTCCGCCTCAGCCTTCCGAGTAGCCGGAATTACAGGCAGGCGCTACCACGCCCGGCTGATTTTTTAATTTATTGTAGAGATGAGGTCTTGCTGCCCAGGCGGGTCTCGAACCCGTGCGCTCTGGCAATCCACTCACCTCAGCCTCCCAAAGGCGCGGGATTACAGGCTGAGCCACCGAGCCCGGCCACAGTCAGTTTTTAAAAGTATGTTAAAGAACTTGTAATATAAGGAAAAATGCTTATGACTTTAAAACAAAGAAGAGCCTTAGGACTTAATATACATTATAATTATATCAAAGTACTATTCTGTGCAATAAAGGTTTTTACGATTTTTTTGTTGATATTTTTGAAAGATCCTATCTTCCTTTAAGCAGTAAGAAAAAAAGGAAGGGAAGAACATATTTATTAAGAGTTTATTGTAGGCTGGGCTTGGTGGCTCAGCCTGTAATTCCATGCTTTGGGAGGCCGAGGTGAGTGGATTGCATGAGCCTGTGGGTTCGAGACCCACCTGGGCGACTTGGCAAGACCTCATCTCTACAATAAATCAAAAAATTGGCCAGGCGTGGTAGCGCGCCTGTAGTTCCAGGTACTTGGATGGCTGAGGCGGAAGGATCGCTGGAGCCCAGCAGGTCGAGGCTGCGGTGGCCGGGAGCGGCCACTGCACTCCAGTCTGGGCGACAGGGTAAGACTCCAGCTCAAAAAAAAAAAAAAAAAAGAGTTTATTGTAAGTAGTAATTTGCATATCAGGTGTTCACTATAAAATTCTTTTAACTTTGCCAGGCCTACAGCTTGCTGTATGCTTTTATTTTATTATTTATTTATTTTTTTTGAGGCGGCCACTATAGCTTTGACCTCCTGAGCTCAGGCAACCCTTCCACTTTGGCCTTCCAGGTAACCACAACTATACACATGTGCCACCATGTCTGGCTAATTTTTTTTTTTTAATTGTAGAGATGAGGTCTCACCAAGTTGCCCGGGCTGGTCTTGAAGTCCTCCCCTCCCTCCCAGGCTCTGGCAATCCTCTTGCCTTGGCCACCCCAAGTGCTGGGATTATAGGCATGAGCTACCGCGCCTAACATTGCCGTGTGCTTTTATACCCTGTTTCATTTATTTAAGAAATAAAAACTAAATCTGTGTTTTATTCATTTCTTGTCCTAACCAGGGGATAATAGGAACGTGCCATTACATGAAGGAGGTTTGTCTACAGCAGCAGGAATCTTCATGAACATGAAGGTACTTTGTTCTAGCATACTGATTTTTTAATTCTGCTCCACCCTAGGCCTAGCATATTTGCTCAGTGTGTTTTCTCCATTCCTTAGTCTCTTTCTCTGTCTCTCTCATCTTAAAAACTTTTCCTTTAATTTCAACAGTTCTACATGGGTTTGTCATTTCAGGGGTTGGTAACGTTTAGGGATCTGGCTATAAATTTCTCTCAGGAGGAATGGGAATGCCTGGACCCTGCTCAGAGGGACTTATACAGAGATGTAATGAAGGAGATCTACAGCAACCTGGTCTCAGTAGGTAAGGGTGACTCGTGAATTTTGGGTGTACCTTTCAATCGGGTGGTTTTCTACCTATTTCCTAGGGAATTTTTTGTTCTTTGTAGATAACGAGATGGGGAGCTCTTTGTGGTCTCTTTACCTTTTCTATGCTTCAGACCTTTATACCTTTATTTTTTCCTTCATGTAGCTGTTTTTTTGACTTCAGGAAAAGCATGAGTATGTCTTATTTCTTTTCTTATAAACAGGACTCTCTTTTCCAAAGCCTGATGTGATTTCCTTATTGGAGCAAGGGAAAGAACCCTGGATGATTTCGAAGGACATGATGGGAGGATGGTGCCCAGGTGAGTAAGGACTGAACAGAGGAACAGTTAAGAACCCAGTTGGGCCGGGCTCGGTGGCTCAGCCTGTAATCCCGTGCCTTTGGGAGGCTGAGGTGAGTGGATTGCCTGAACCCGCGGGTTCGAGACCCGCCTGAGCAATTTGGCGAGATATCATCTCTACAATAAATCAAAAAGTCAGCCGGGTGTGGTAGCGCATGCCTGTAATTCCAGCTATCGGAAGGCTGAGGCGGAAGGATCGCTGGAGCCCAGCGGATTGAGGCTGCGGTGGCCGGGAGCGGCCACTGCACTCCAGTCTGGGCAACAGAGTGAGACTCCAACTCAAAAAAAAATAAAAATAAAAAAGAACCCAGTTGATCAGCGAGGCAGCACTTTAAAAGTATTGGTTGAGGAATCTCTCCCTTAAAGACCTATCTAAGCCGGGCTTGGTGGCTCAGCCTGTAATCCCAGCACTTTGGGAGGCTGAGGTGAGTGGATTGCCTGAGCCCGCAGGTTCAAGACCCGCCTGAGCAACTTGGCGAGACCTCATCTCTACAATAAATAAAAAATTAGCTGGGTGTGGTAGCGCGTGCCTATAGTTCCAGCTATTTGGAAGGCTGAGGCGGAAGGGTGGCTGGAGCCCAGCAGGTCGAGGGTGCAGTGGCCGGGAGCGGCAACTGCACTCCAGTCTGGGCGACAGAGTGAGACTCCAGCTCAAAAAAAAAGACCTAGCTAAGGGTTGTGGCCTAAGACACGTGGAAAAAGATAAAGACCTTTCCTTTTATTTTCACCTGTACACTTTGTGTTACTCTTCTGTCTTAATTCCTTCCCATTTAAAATAAAACACCCTTCTTTTTCAGGAGCCATCCTATTTCTTTTTCTTTTTTGAGTTGGAGTCTCTGTCGCTCAGACTAGAGTGCAGTGGCCGCTCCCGGCCACCGCAGCCTCGACCTGCTGGGCTCCAGTGATCCTTCCGCCTCAGCCTTCCAAATAGCTGAAATTACAGGCATGCGCTACCACGCCTGGCTGATTTTTTTTTTTTTAATTTATTGTAGAGATGAGGTCTCGCTGCCCAGTCGGGTCTCGAACCCACGGGCTCAAGCAATCCACTCACCTCAGCCTCCCAAAGACGCGGGATTACAGGCTGAGCCACCGAGCCCAGCTCTTTTTTTTTTGAGTTGGAGTCTCACTTTGTCACTACACTCACTGGAGTGTAGTGGCCGCTCTCGGCCCCTGCAGCCTCAACCTACTGGGCTCCGGCGATCCTTCCGCCTCAGCCTTCCAAGTAGCTGGGACTACAGGTGCGTGCTACCACACCCAGCGAGTTTTTGATTTATTGCAGAGATGAAGTCTTGCCAAGTTGCCCAGGTGGATCTCGAACCCATGGGCTCAGGCAATCCACTCGCCTTGGCCTCCCAAAGCGCTGGGATTACAGGCTGAGCCACCGAGCCCAGCCAGCCATAAGATTTCTAATATGGTGCTTAGAAGAAAGAGCTGAAGACAAGGGAGAAAAGGATTTGCCTGCTTTTAAGAGGAAAACACAGAAATGATTGTGGATGAAGGAAGATAGAAATAAAATGTAGAAGACTTAGATTTCAAGGAAAAGAGAGTATCTATTTTCAAATAAGTTGGTGACATTCTTAGTGTGGGCAAAATTTGGAATATAAGTAGCATAGACTGAAGGATATTTCTTTTGAAAATTTTTAGGAAAAGATAAGGGAGTCTAGTCATTCGCATGCTCATTGCTGCTGGATTGGTTGTTGTTTCAAAGGCTTCAGTGGATGAAGATAGGAAGTATTAAAAAAACAAAATGGACTAGGCTAAGTGACTTAGCCTGTAATCCCAGGACTTTGGGAGACTGAGGTGAGTGGATTGCCCGAGTTAGCGGGTTTGAAACCAGCCCGGGCAACTTGGCGAGACCTCGTCTCTACAATAAATCAAAAATTAGCTGGGTGTGGTAGCACATGCCTGTAGTTCCAGCTACTTGGAAGACTGAGGCAGAAGGATCGCAGGAGCCCAGCAGGTCGACGATGGGATGGCTGTGAGTGTGCCACTGCACTCCAACCTGGGTGACGGAGTGAGACTCCAATTCAAAAAAAAAAACAAAACAAAATGACATGATGATTACATTCTGATATTTCCAGTTCAAATTCATCCAGTGAATGTTAGGTTTTAGTTATTCATCTTTTTATTTTCTATTTTTTACTTTTAAAATTTTTATTGTAAAGATATGGGGCACACTTCAGGGTTAGGTACACAAACACTGATCATGCAGGCACCCCTATTTTTTTAATTTTTTATTTTTTTGAGTTGGAGTCTCACTCTGTCGCCCAGACTGGAGTGCAGTGGCTGCTCAGTGAGATTCCAACTCAATAAATAAATAAATAAATAAATAAAAATTTGTTGGGCATTGTAATGTGTACCTGTAGTCCCAGCAATTAAGAAAACAAACAAAAAACCAAAAACGAACCCCAGAACAAATTTTAAAAAGTAAACTCTATCTTTTAGAGTAATTTTAGATTTACAGAAAATTTGTGAAGATAGAACAGAGAGCTCATATACCTCACACTGAATTTCCCATTATTAACACCTTAAATTTGTACCTTTGCAACAATTAATGAACCAATACTGATCCATTACTATTTTTTTTTTTTTTGAGTTGGAGTCTCACTCTGTCACTCAGACTGGAGTGCAGTGGCCATTCCCGGCCACCGCAGCCTCGACCTGCTGGGCTCTGGCAATCCTTCCGCCTCAACCTTCCAAGTAGCTGGAACTACAGGCGTGCGCTACCACACTGGGCTAATTTTTTTGATTTATTGAAGAGATGAGGTCTCGTCAAGTTGCCCAGGCGGGTCTTGAACCTGCGGGCTCAGGCAGTCCACTCACCTTGGCTTCCCAAAGTGCTGGGATACAGGCTGAGCCACCGAGCCCAGCCCTGATCCATTACTATTAACGAAAGCCCCTTCTTTACTCAGATTTCCTCAGTTTTTACCTAATGTCCTTTTTTCTGTTCTAGGATTTCTTCCAGGATACCACATGACATTTAGTCATCATGTCTTCTTAGGCTTCTCTTTGCTGTGACAGTTTCTCAGACTCTCCTTGTTTGAGATGATCTTGGTAGTTTTGAAGAGTACTGATCAGGTGTTTTGTCTATTGTTCCTTATTTGGGACTTGTCTGGTATTTTTTTTTGAATGATTAGACTGGGGTTATGGGTTTTTGGAAGGAAGACCACAGAGATAAAATGCTATTACCATCATATATATTGATGTGACTTAACACTGATGGCATTAACCTTGATCAGGTGGTTGAATTAGTGTTTGTCAGGTTTCTCCACTGTAAAGTTACTCTTTTCCCCGCCTTTCCCATACTGTATTCTTTGGAAGGAAGTCACTATGCCCAGCCCACATTTAAGTAATGGTACATATGTTCCACCTCCTTGAGGCAGAGTATCTAAATAAGTTATTTAGAATTCTTCTGCTCAGGCCCGACTTGGTGGCTCAGCCTGTAATCCCAGCACTTTAGGAGGCTGAGGTGAGTGAATTGCCTGAGCCCGCGGGTTCGAGACCAGCCCAGGCATCTTGGCAAGGCCTTGTCTCTACAATTAAAAAATCAAAAATTAGCCAGGCACGTTAGCGCATGCCTGCAATTCTGGTACTTGGAAGGCTGAGGTGGAAGGGTCGCTGGAGCCCAGAAGGTCGACTCTGGAGTGGCCGTGAGTATGCTACTGCACTCCAGCCTTGGGCTATGGAGTTAGATTTCACCTCAAAAAAAAAAAAAAAAGCCGGGCTTGGGGGCCCAGCCTG
>NW_007260083.1:385978-393134 GCF_000164805.1 Carlito syrichta
TATTGTAGAGATGAGGTCTCGCTGCCCAGGCGGGTCTCGAACCCACGGGCTCAAGCAATCCATTCACCTCAGCCTCCCAAAGGCGCGGGATTACAGGCTGAGCCACCCAGCCCGGCTTATTCCAATTATTTAGTTACTCAGTCATTTATCTCAGTAAGTACTCGTGAATATGTATCCTATACTTCGGGTTATAATTAAATACTACTTTATTTTTGTTGCTCAAATTGTTCTGGCTTTGGCCATGGGGAGCTCTTTCAGTTAGCTTCTGTGTCCTTTGGAACACCCTATCGTGAGGTTTTGGGGAGTACTTCCTTACTTCTAGCACTATAAGATGCTTCAGGATCCTCAAGTATATTTCCTACTCAATCCTATAATCAGCCATTTATACAAGGAGGCCTAGTTCTGTTTATTAAGATTATTATTAGAAATCAGGATCTGACCTGGGTGTGAGGGCTAATGCCTATAATACCAGCACTTTGGGAGGCCAAGGAAGGAAGATCGTTTGAGCCCAGGAATTTGAGACCAGCCTAAGCAACATAAGGAGACCTCGTCTCTGAAAAAAAAAGCTGGATATGGTAGCATGTACCTGTAGTCCTTGCTACTCAGGAGGCTGAGGTGGGAGGATCACTGCAGTCAAGATTGCAGTGAGCTGTGATCATGCTACTGAACTCCAGCCTGGGTGACAAAGTGAGACCCTGACTCCAAAAAAAAAAAATCAAAATTATATATATTTCATATAGTGAATTTCATTTCTTAATAAGTATCTGAAGTGGCTGGTGGTCTGAATCTTCTGTCTGTTGGTTCTGCTAGTGTGTATCTCGATTGCTTATTTCTTCTAGTCTTTTGATAATTTTTTATTGTGAATTTCTATGTGGCTGAATTTAATGGGTGGAAATCTCAAAGGGTCTGGGCTGAGGAAGCATTCCTTTCAGGACTATTAGTTTATTTCTCCAAGGAACCAGGACTACTCTTTAATTAATTTCTCAGCCTGAGGAATCTCTGATTATAGAGGGTAGTATAAATTTGAACCCAAGTCCAATGTGAGGACAGGCCTTAGTTATTAATTCTCAAGTGACATTTTGTTTTTGTTGGTGATAGGGAAATCTGGACCCATGGTAGAGAAAAGCAAAGTTACTCATCTGTTCCCTTATTTTTTTCTCTAGCTTACTCTTTAACTCTGGATACAGCTTCTTTGAAGATGAGTTTTACTCTGTAGTCTCAGATTTAGCTCTCCATCTTGCATGAATTTGAGGCTTAGCCTTCTTTTCATTAACATTGATATTAATCCACAGAGCTCTTGGTTTCTGTTAGTGGAATTTCTCCCCAAGATAGTTTCAGTGTCCAGGTTCACTTGCCACTCTAGTTTCAATTCCCTTTTCTGGGTTTTGTATGTTCATATTATTTTTGCTTGAAGGGATTTCCGTTACAATAAGTTTAAAGGTATGTTTGTTTTGATTTATGCCTCATCTAGGGGCTTTTCAGTAGGGGCTACTTTTCCTAACATATATAGTATCCTATACTGTTAAAGCAGAAGTTGCAGTAGGAGAGATGAGTAAGAATGTTAGTATGAGCACCGAGTGCAGTGGCTCACACCTGTGGTCCCAGGTCTTTGGGAGGCAGACCAGAGCCCATGGGTTCGAGACCAGCCTGAGCACATGGTGAGACCTCATCTCTACAATAAATCAAAAAGTTAGCTGAGTGTGGTGGCATGTGCCTGTGGTTCTAACTACTTGGAAGACTGAGGTGGAAGAATTGGCTGAGCTCAGCAGATCAAGGCTGCAGTGGCCGTGAGTGTGCCAGTGCACTCCAGCCTGGGCAACAGAGTAAGACTCTGACTCAAAAAAAAAAAGAGAATATTAGTACAAGCAATGTTTGCAAAATACTGGAAACAATCTAAGTGTCCATCAACAGCAGAATAGATCAACAAATCATCCAATTTGTGTTCTATGCTACATAAACTGTCATGAGTGAACCTATCAGACTGAATATAAAAAAATCATAGAATAAGCTGGGCTTGGTGGCTCAGCCTGTAATCCCGTGCCTTGGGAGGCCGAGGTAAATGAATTGCCTGAGCCCGCAGGTTCGAGACCTGCCTGGGCAACTTGGCAAGACCTCATCTCTACAATAAATCAAAAAAATTAGCTGGGCGTGGTAGCGTGCGCCTGTAGTTCCAGCTACGTGGAAGGCTGAGGCGGAAGGATCGCCGGAGCCCAACAGGTTGAGGCTGCGGGGGCCGGAAGTGTGCCACTGCACTCCAGTCTGGGTGACAGAGTGAGACTCCAACTCAAAAAAAAAAAAAAAAAGTCATAGAATAGTTAATAGCAAGACCCTTTGAGAAAAATTTCGCCATCACCTATGATATTAACAGTAGTCATATGTTATTTAAATGATATTCAAATTTTGTTAAACTCATTATTTTAAATAAGGATTCACATATATGTAGTAAAATGATAAAGAGAATGAAAAACACAAAATTTGAAATAGTGATTGCCTATAAGATACAAGAAAGTGAGAAGGATTTGCTTAGAAAGGATATATAGGAAGGAAGTCAACATTATTTATAATGCTTCACTTTTTAAGTTTAGCGGTAGATTCATGGAAGTCTGTTGTTCATGTCATTATTCTTCATACCTTTTGTATATTTGCTTATGTGTATATATGTATAAAAACACTCTTGCTTGTATGACTATCTCATAATAAAAATACTTTCTAACTACTAGTGAAGCTAAAAGTAGAAATACATAAGCCAATTAGGAAGCTAAATTACTAATTCACACACCTGATGATGATAGGTTAGACCAAGTGTGGCCCGTGGGTCATCCACCTGTTTTTGTAAATAAAGTTTTCTGGAAACATAACTACACCCCCACTTAAGTATTACCTATGGCTGCTTTTGTGCCACAGTGGCCAAATTGAATAGTTATAATGGATTCTGTATGACTTGCAAGCCAGAAATATTCGCTAAATATTTACTGTCAATCCTTTTGAGAAAAATTCTGATGATATCTATAATATTAACAGTAGACCTGGCTCGGTGGCTCAGCCTGTAATCCCAGCACTTTGGGAGGCCGAGGTGAGTGGATTGCCTGAGCCCGCGGGTTCGAGACCCGCCTGGGCAACTTGGTAAGACCTCATCTCTACGATAAATCAAAAAAATTAGCCAGGCATGGTAGCGCATGCATGTAGTTCCAGCTACTTGGAAGGCTGAGGCGGAAGGATCGCTGGAGCCTAGCAGGTTGAGGCTGCGGTGACCGGAAGCGGCCATTGCACTCCAGTCTGGGCGACAGAGTGAGACTCCAACTCAAAAACAAAAACAAAATAATATTAACAGTAGACATGTCTGGGTGTGGTGGCTCATACCTATAATCCTAGCATTTTGGGTGGCTGAGACCAGAGGATTGCCTGAGCCCAGGGTTTTGAGACCAGCCTGGGCAACTTGGCAAGACCTTGTCTCTACAATAAATCAAAAAAATTACCCGGGCATGGTGGTGTGCACCTGTAGTTCCAGCTACTTGGAAGACTGAGGCAGAAGGATCACCTGAACCCAGCAGGTCAAGACTGCAGTGGCCATGAGCGTGCCACTGCACTCCAGCCTGGGCAACAGAGTGATACTCTGACTATAAAAATATAAAAATAAAACAAAAAGCCGGGCTCGGTGGCTCAGCCTGTAATCCTGTCCCTTTGGGAGGCTGAGGTGAATGGATTGCCTGAGCCCGCGGGTTCGAGACCCACCTGGGCGGCGAGACCTCATCTCTACAATAAATCAAAAAATTAGCGGGCGTGGTAGCGCATGCCTGTAATTCTGGCTACTGGGAAGGCTGAGGCGGAAGGATCGCCGGAGCCCAGCAGGCCGAGGCTGCGGTGGCCGGGAGCGGCCACTGCACTCCAGTCTGGGCGACAGAGTGAGACTCCAACTCAAAAAAAAGAAAAGAAAAAAAATATATATATTCTGTATCTAATAATTATCACCATGTCTGCTGTTTTACCTTATTTATTTATTTTTTGTCTTTTTTTTTTTTTGAGTTGGAATCTCACTCTGTCGCCCAGACTGGAGTGCAGTGGCCGCTCCCGGCCACCACAGCCTCGACCTTCTGGGCTCCAGCGATTCTTCCGCCTCAGCCTTCCTAGTAGCTAGAACTATAGGTGTGTGCTACCACGCCTGGCTAATTTTTAATTTTATCTTATTGTAGAGATGAAGTCTCACCAATTTGCCTGGGTGGGTCTCGAACCCACGGGCTTAGGCAGCCTCTCAACTCGGCCTCCCAAAGTGCTGGGATTACAGGCTGAGCCACCAGGCCCAGCCCAGTATATATTTTAAAGGTTGAGCCAAGAGGATCAATAGTAGTCGGATATGTGAACCTCTGGCAGAGTGGAGAGGATAGAGGTGGGAATCGTCAGCCCATGGTTAGTTTATAAAACTATAGGACTGAATGAGATACCTGATAAATGAAATACTGAGAGAAGAGAGCCAAAGAGACCTCTCTGAGATCAGGAAAGGAGATTGGCACATTAGGTTGATCACCATCCTGGGATGCACAAGACAAGTTTTCTGGGATGTGGGACTTTTCGGTGCTAAAACCAGGACAGTTCCAAGGAAACCAGGATGATGGGTCGCCATCTTCAAGGAGACTGAGAGACTGAGGAGTAATGAAGAAAAATGACCAAAGTAGTAAAGCTGAGTGTACCAGTAGGTAAATCAGCTATCACATACTGCTAGCGTAATGATAACTGACAGCCAGATTTAACAAAATAGTTAAATTAGAATTAGTGACTTTTCATTGGAGTTATGAGACAAAAGCCTGATTAAAATAGCTTTTTTAAAAAGTGGAAGATTCTAGGATAATGGTAGCAGTGGAAATGTAATGATTTTAGTTTTCTTGAATCCTCCCCCACCCCCACCAAACAAAACAAACCAAATAGGATAGCAACTAACAGAACAAGATACAAATTCACAGGTGACATACTAGGTGACGAGTTGACAGGTTATCCCCTTAAACCCCACAAGAAGAGTAATTGGAAATCAGCTGGCATCTCCAAGTCCCTGTTGGTGCCTGCAGTTTTGGGGGTGAATTGAAAGCAAAGCAAGGAAGTGTTTGTTAGCTCTGAGAAGAAGAGAACCCCCAAGTCACAAATGTACTCCCTAGAAAGCTGAGCAAGCCATTCTCAGGGCAAAAGCTGAAACTGAAGGAGTAATGTGTCCTCCTATAGGAAGGTGAGTGCCAGATAAATACAGCATACCTGAAAGTGTTAGAGCAGTCTGGATCCCGATAAACTTGAAATTAAACCACAGTTGCCTTTCAGGGCAACACTTATCACTGAGCAGACACTTCTGGGAGTAGAATTCAAATTGAATAGGACAGGAACAATAAGGGCAGAGAGATAAGATCTAGATAAAAGTGGGGGAGGAGGGCAGAGGAAGCAGATTCCAGAAAATTATTTAAGACTGCAGTTCGGTCACTTCATAGAAAACTGCAGAGGAGCTTTAATGTCATGAAGAAAATATAAGCATGAGAGTTAAAATGGAAACTAAAAATTCAGGTACCATATGATCCAACCATACCATTTCTGGGTACATATCCCAAATAATTGAAAACAGAGTTTCAAGGAGATATTGTGAGCACCCATGTTTGTCATTCACAACAGTTAAAAGGTAGAAGCAACCCAAATGTCAATCAACAGATGAATGAATAAACAAAATGTGGCAGATCCATACCATGGAATATTCTTCAGCCTTAAAAAGGAAGGAAATTCTGACATGTGCCATATAACATGGTTGAATCTTGGGGACATTATGTTAAACAAATCAGTCACAGAAGACGGGCACTGATGATTCCACTTATATGAGGTATCTAGAGTAGTCAAACTCACAAAAACAGGAAGCAGAATGATGGTTCCCAGGGGTTGGGTTGGGGGAAGGGCAGTGGGAATTTGTTGTTTAACGAGTGTAGAGTTTCAGTTTTGCAAGTTAAAAATGTCCTGAGATTGGTGGTGTGACCGTGTGAATATACTTAGCACTATTGAACTATGCACTTGAAAATGGTTAAGTTAGTAAATTTTGTTATATTTTTAAAAAAGAAGAAAGGATAAGGGGAAAGTCAGATAACCCCAAATGAAGGCAGGAAATCGAACCTGAATCCAGATATATCAACAATACGTCAAATGCCAGTGGAGTAAACTTACCAATTAAAAGACACTGTCAAAATGGATAGAAATCTATGAACAATATATACTATTTATAAGAAACTGACTTCAGTCCAGGTACAGTGGCTCACACCTATAATCCTAGCACTTTCGGAGGCCAAGGCAAGAGGATCACTTGAGCCCAGGAGTTTGAGACCAGCCCTGGCAATATAGCAAGACCTCATCTCTACAAAAAAAAAACTTAGCTGGGTGTGGTGCACATGCCTGTAGTCCCAGCCACTTAGGAGGCTGAGGCAGAAGTATTGCCTGAGCCCAGGAGTTCAAGGTTGCAGTGAACTGTGATTGTGCCACTGCACTCCAGCCTGGGCGACAGTGAGACTCTGACACTAAAGGAGGAAACAAAAAAAGAAAGAAAGAAACTGACTTCAAGTATTGGTAAGTTAAAAGTAGAACGATAGGAAAAGGTACACCATTTAAGCACCAGTTAAAAATAAAGAAATAAAGCTGATGTGGCTATGTTAATTTTGGATTTTAGAGAAGGAAAATTACCAGGAATAAAAAAGAACATTACCTAATGACAAAAGGATCAGTTCATCAAGAAGACATAACAATCCTATATGTGTATGTGCCTAATAACAGTGCTTTATAATATTTGAAACAAAAAGCTACAGAACTGAAAGGAGAAATAGCTAAGTCCACATCTTTAGCTGGAGACTTCAACATGCTTCCCTCAGTCATTGATAGAATTAGTAGATAAAATCAGCAAATAAATGGAAGAACTGAACAAAACCATCATGCAAGTGAATCTAATTGGCATTTATACTACACTTTACCGAACAATATTAGAGTACTAACTCTTCTCAAGTGTACATGGCGCATTCACCGAAATAGACCATGTCTTGGATCATAAATCAAACCTTTAAAATATGAAATAATTGAAATCATACAATGCATTTTTTTTTTTTTTCTTTTTTTTTGAGTTGGAGTCTCACTCTGTCGCCCAGACTGGAGTGCA
>NW_007260083.1:393154-419642 GCF_000164805.1 Carlito syrichta
CAGGCGTGCACTATCACGCCCGGCTCATTTTTTTATTTATTATAGAGATGAGGTCTCGCCTGCCCAGGCGGGTCTCGAACCCGCGGGCTCAGGCAATCCACTCACCTCAGCCTCCCAAAGGCGCGGGATTACAGGCTGAGCCACCGAGCCCGGCTTGCATGTTTTTTTAAAACCATAATTGGACTAAACGAGAAACCAGTAACAAGGATTAAATGAAAATCTTCGAACACATGGAAATTAAACACACTTCTAAATAATCTATGAGTCAGAGCAGAGGACTTGAAGCAAAAGACTTGAACAGATAGTTCATCAAAGAGTATGGCAGATCAACATGAAGATGTGTACAACATTGTTAGTGACTGGGAAAATGCAAACAAAAACCATGATGAGATACCAGTACACATACATATATTAGAATATACTGCCAATAAAATAATACTGCCAATACTAAGTGCTGACAGGATATTGATCAGTTGGAGCTCTCATATATTGCTGGAGGGAATGCAGAATGGTACTTTTGGAAAGAGTTTGGCAATTTCTTTTCTTTTTTTCTTTTTTTTTTTTGGAGTCGGAGTTTCACTCTATCACCTAGACTGGAGTGCAGTGCCACACTCCCGGCCACTGCAGCCTCTACCTGCTGGGCTCCGGCGATCCTTCCGCCTCAGCCTCCCAAGTAGCTGGAACTACAGGTGTGCACTACCACACCTGACTAATTTTTTTTTTTTATTGTAGAGATGAGGTCTCGCCAAGTTGCCCAGGCAGGTCTCGAACCTGCGGGCTCAGGCAATTCACTCACCTCAGCCTGCCAAAGCGCGGGATTACAGGCTGAGCCACCGAGCCCGGCTGGCAATTTCTTTTCTTTCTTTCTTTTTTTTAAATTGGAGTCTCACTCTGTCGTCCAGGCTGGAATGCAGTGGCATGCTCATAGCCACCGCAGCCTCGACCTGATGGGCTCAGGTAATCCTTCCGCCTCAGTTTTCCAAGTAACTGGAACTACAGGCATGTACCACCACACCTGGCTAATTTTTTATTTATTGTAGAGACAAGGTCTCGCCAAATTGCTCAAGCTAGTCTCAAACCCGCGGACTCAGGCAGTCATCTCACCTCAGCCTCCCAACGTGCTGGGATTATAGGCATGCACCCTCTGCGTCCTGCCTGAGTTTGGCAATTTCTTATGAAGCTAAATACATATGATCCAGAAAATGGGAACTTATGTTCATACAAGAGCTTGCACATGGATATTTGTAGGCACTCTATTCATGATTGTCCCAAACCAAAAGCAACCCTAATGTCATTGACAAATGAGTGACACATCCATACA
The DNA here is from genome assembly GCF_000164805.1 of Carlito syrichta. NCBI lineage: Eukaryota > Metazoa > Chordata > Mammalia > Primates > Tarsiidae > Carlito > Carlito syrichta. The sequence continues at coordinate 394,476 of NW_007260083.1, forward strand.
ACAGAATGCTACTCAGCAATAAAAAGGAATAAACTATAGGTTGGGTGTGGTCGCTCATGCTGGTAGTCCCAGCACTTTGGGAATCTGAGGTGGGAGGGTCACTTGAGCCTAGGAGTTTGAGATTGACCTGGACAACATAGCAAGACCTTGTCTCTACAAAAAATGCAAACATTGACTAGGCATTGTGATGCATGCCTGTAGTCCAGCTACTTGGGAGATGGAAGCAGAGGAATTACATCACTCCAGGAGGTTGAGTCGGCTGTGAACTGAGATCATGCCACTGTACTCCAGCCTGGACTACAGAGTGAGACCCTGTCTCAAAAATAAGTGAATAAATAGGGGTACTCTATCAATACATGAAGCAACTTTCATGGACTCAAAGGCATTTTGCAAAGTAGGAAAAAGATCTCTAAAGATTACACATCTGATTCCGTTTATATACTGGTGTGGAAATGAAAACAAAGAGATAGAGTACAGATCAGTGTTTACCAGCGATCAGGAGCAAGGGGAGGAAGTGACTATATAGGGATCACATGGGGGAGTTTTTGGGGGGTGATAGAACTATTCTGCATCTTTACTGTGGTTACATGAATCTCTACATGTATCACGAGAAAGCTTTGTTTACTTAACATTTTTAAAAAGTTAAATAAAAGCAATAGAAAAAGATTGTGGTTAAGCCTTGTACAAAATTATAAAAGACACTAAGGAATAAAAAGACATTCCCTATAATATTGAAAGGCACACCAGCAAGTCAAATACTTATAAACTGTCATACTATTTTAAAACTAGTTAAAAATTTCAGAAAATGGTAGAACATCTCAGACAAACTCAGATATGAGGCATTTGGAGAAAACAGTTTGAAAAGATGGTGACTGAACTTAGGAAAGAATTAGAAATAAAATAAAAAATTATCTCAGAAGTGAAGACCAAATGAAAATGAGTATATGCAACAGATAATGCTTTAAGAGAACTAGGAGATAGGGACAAATTTACAAAATAAAAAAGGAATGGAAGAGGGAAAAAGAAAACGATAGATATAGAAAATAGGCAGTGAAGCTCCAACAACTTCTTTTTTTTTTTTGAGTTGGAGTCTCACTCGGTCTCCCAGACTGGAGTGCAGTGGCCGCTCCCGGCCACCACAGCCTCGCCTGCTGGGCTCCAGTGATCCTTCCGCCTCAGCTTTCCAAGTAGCCAGAATTACAGGCATGCGCTACCACGCCCGGCTGATTTTTTGATTTATTGTAGAGATGAGGTCTTGCTGCCCAGGCAAGTCTCGACCCCGCGGGCTCAGGCAATCCACTCACCTCAGCCTCCCAAAGGCGCGGGATTATAGGCTGAGCTACCGAGCCCGGCTAACAACTTCTTGAAAAGTTTCAATAAGAGGGCAGTAGAACAGAACAATTGCCAAAAATGATTCAATATACCTTACTTAAATTAAGGACAAAAGGCTTGAAACTGTTTTGAAAAAGAACACCGTGTACTCAGGAAAATCATGCATTTAGTATCCAGACAGAAACGCCAAGCTGCTCAGAAGAAAAGGAAAAAGATTGTCATTTGATCTTTGGTCAGCAAAGCTTTACTCCAGAAGATGATGCATATTTTTCTTTTTCTTTTTTTTTTTTCTGAGTTGGAGTCTCACTCTGTCGCCCAGACTGGAGTGCATTGGCCACTCCCGGCCATTGCAGCCTCGACCTGCTGGGCTCCGGCGATCCTTCCACCTCAGCCTCCCAAGTAGCTGGAACTACAGGCACGTGCTACCACACCCGGCTAATTTTTGATTTATGGTAGAAATGAGGTCTCACCAAGTTACCCAGGCGGGTCTCGAACCCGCGGGCTCAGGCAATCCACTCACCTCAGCCTCCCAAGGTGTGAGATTACAGGCTGAGCCACTGAGCTCAGATAGATGATGCATATTTTTCTACTTAAGTTATGCAAAGATAAATTTTGAGCTAAGAATTCACACTCAGCTGAGTTGTTAGTATTACTGTATATGCAGAAGCACAAGGAATATTTCCCTGACCCCTTCCTGAGGAATCCACTAGAAAATGAACTTCAGAAAACCAAATAGAGAGGAATTATCTTATGGCCTAGAGGTGAGCATTAAGTATCTAATAATCTGCTTAATATCAAGTAGTGATATTAAGGGACAAATTATATTATTGATCTATGTAAACATAGTATAATTTTCCAAAGAGTGGAGTGATATTATAGAGACTATTGAAAAGTACAGGCCTGGCTCGGTGGTTCAGCCTGTAATCCCAGCACTTTGGGAGGCCGAGGGGAGTGGATTGCCTGAGCTCCTGGATTTGAGACCCACCCGGGCAACTTGGCGAGACCTCGTCTCTGCAATAAATCAAAAACTAGCCGGGCATGGTAGCGTGCGCCTGTAGTTCTGGCTACTTGGAAGGCTGAGGCGAATCGTCGGAGCCCAGCAGGTCGAGGCTGCGGTGGCCGGGAGCGGCCACTGCACTCCAGTCTGGGTAACAGAGTGAGACTCCAACTCAAAAAAAAAAAAGAAAAAGAAAAGTACAGTAAGCTTGCAAGATAACTTATAAATAAGGAGTAATTTCAAATAAGATGTTAAAGGAGGAATAAAATAGGTTACCAGTTATTTCAATATCTCTCATAATAGGAAACCAGTAGATAATAGCAGGGGAAAATGGGAGAACACAATAAATATTATCAGATTTATTAGAATAAAGATAACCGTTGTACCAAAAATATAAAATTGACTAAATTTGAAAAGATACATCCCCAAATAGAGAATAATACAATAGTCTACATAGTGAAAAATTATGTATGTGAAAGGTATGTGTGTATGTTCAAGTGTTCATGTATCATAAGTCCAAATGGCAGAACTGAGACCAAACACTGATTATACTAAATATGCTGCTGTGTACCTAAAGCAGGAAGGTCATTGTATTTTTTTTAAGTTTTAAAAATTGTAATCTATATGGAGGAGGGAAAGGAAAAGGGTGAAGAGGATTTACATGACTATACAGATACTCAACTTTGTGGTTACGTCCCAATAAACCTACTGTAAGTTGAAAATGCATTTAACATACCTAAACTGAACGTCATACCTTAGCCTAGCTTACCATAAACATGCTCAGCCTACCATAAACATTTACATTAGCCTACAATTGGGCAGAATCATCAACACAAACCCTATTTTATAATAAAGTGTTAAATATCTCATTTAATTTATTGAATACTGAAAGTGAAAAACAGAGTGGTTGTATGTGTATTCAAAGTGTGGTTTCTACTGAATGTGTTTTGCTTTTGTACTACCATAAAAATTGAAAAATAATTAGTTAAAAACCATTGTAAGAAAGACTGTATTTTGATAGATTTGAATTGGAAACTATGTATAATTTTTTTTTTTTTTTTTTTTTGAGTTGGAGTCTCACTCTGTCGCCCAGACTGGAGTGCAGTGGCCACTTCCAGCCACTGCAGCCTCGACCTGCTGGGTCCCGGCGATCCTTCCACCTCAGCCTTACGAGTAGCCGGAATTACAGGCACGCACTACACCCCCGGCTAGTTTTTTTGATTTATTGTAGAGATGAGGTCTCGCCTGCCCAGGTGGGTCTCGAACCCGCAACCTCAGGCAATCCACTCATCTCAGCCTCCCAAAGCGCGGGATTACAGGCTGAGCCACTGGTTCTTCCTAAGGAAGTGATTTTTCACCTCAGACTTATGCTATGATATGAAGCCAACCATGCAGAGATTCAAGTTTAGATAATTTCTAGCAAATTGAACAGCCTGTGGAAAACTTTGAAAAGATAAAGGGCTTGATTATTTCAGATGTTCAGAGGGGATGAATATTTGGTATGGAATGAACAGTGGGGAGAAGTGGACCAAGAAGATGTTGAATGAGATTTTGATCGCGATATTTCAAAGAAAAGAGAAGGTTATAGAGGATCACATAAGCTGTGGTAAAGCATTTGGATTTTATTCTTTTTTAAATTTTTTTTTTGAGTTGGAGTCTCACTCTGTCACCCAGACTGGAGTGCAGTGGCCGCTCCTGGCCACCGCAGCCTTGACTTGCTGGACTCTGGCGATCCTTCCGCCTCAGCCTTCCGAGTAGCTGGAATTACAGGCGTGCGCTACCACACCCGACTGATTTTTTGATTTATTGTAGAGATGAGGTCTCACCAAGTTGCCAGGTGGGTCTCGAACCCGCGGGCTCAAGCAATCCACTCACCTCAGCCTCCCAAAGTGCTGGGATTACAGGCTGAGCCACCGAGCCCGGCTTGGATTTTATTCTAAGTGTAGTTGGACACAATTGAAAAGTTCTAGGTGTTAAGTTTTCTACAACATCAGAATTGGTTGGTTGAATGTATTAAAAGTAGGAAACCAACTAGGCACAGTGGTGTGTGCCTGTAGCGCCAGCTACTTGGGAGGCTGAAGCAAGAAGATTGTTTGAACCCAGGAGTTTGTCTATAATATACTATGCTCATACCTATTAAGAGCCACTACACTCCAGCCTGGGCAACATAGTGAGACAGAGTAACAAATAAAAATAAACCCAAGATCTGCTACAAATTCTTATTAACTTGCCGTGGGGTGGGACACTGACATCCAAATTTTTAACAAAATGTTCATTTGCTTCTGATCTGATTTATGCTGAACTTATTAAGTACTGACTTAACTTGTTTTCCTATTAATCTCCCTCATCTTTCTTTCTTTTTTTTTGGTTTCGGTATCATCTGTCACCTAGGCTTCAGTGTAGTGTCACAGTCGTGGCTCACAGCAGCCTTGCCTTCATAGGCTCAGGCAATCCTTCTACCCCACCCTCCTGAGTTCCTTACTACAGGTGTGCACCACCACACCTAGCTAATTTTTTGGTGTTTTTTGTAGAGACATGATCTTGTTATATTGCCTAGGCTGGTCTCAGGCTCTTGGGCTCAACAATCTTCTTGCTTCAGCCTCGGCCTCCCAAAGTGCTGGTATTACAAGCGTGAGTCACCGTGCTCTGTTCATCTTTCTTAATTCTTGGTGGTCTTGAGCTTTTTTTCCCAAATTGAAGGCCATGTTCAACATCTTTACTTCTTAGGGATGTTATTTTTAGTTTGTCTCCCATTTCTATCACAGAAGTTTTATTCCTCAAAAAGGAAACACCGTTTTGCTTTCTGGTTATCTTTCAGACTTGGAGTTAAGATGTAAGACCAAAGAATTATGTTTGCAGAAAGAAGTCTATGAAGTGACACGCTCCAATATCAGAGACAGCTGGGAATGCAAAGGCCAGTCTGAAAGGCAAGAGACAAATCAGGAGGATTATTTGGAAAACACATTCATGACTTATGAAAACATGCCATCTTTTAGTTTGCAGACATCTCTTGCTCGACATCAGCAGATTCATCCTAGAGAGAAACTCTATAAATTCAAAGCATGTGAGAAGGCCTTTATTTGTGGCTCTGAACTTACACAACAGCAAAAAATTGATGCCGGTGAGAAACATTATAAATGTAAGGATTGTAGGACGGCCTTTCGTCATTTTTCCTCTCTTACTGAACATCAAATCGTTCATACTGGTGAAAAGCCCTATGAGTATAAGGAATGTGGAAAAGCTTTTATTCGTGGTTTACATCTTATTCGACATCAGATAATTCATACAGATGAGAAACCCTACGAATGTCAGGAATGTGGGAAGGCCTTCAGACAGTCTTCACACCTTACTCGTCATCAGAGAATGCACACTGGTGACAAACCTTTTGAATGTAAGGGATGTGGAAAATCATTTATTTTTGCCTCAGAACTCATTCGACATCAGATAATTCATACAGATGAGAAACCCTACGAATGTCAGGAATGTGGGAAGGCCTTCAGACAGTCTTCACACCTTACTCGTCATCAGAGAATTCACACTGGTGACAAACCTTTTGAATGTAAGGGATGTGGAAAATCATTTATGTTTGCCTCAGAACTCATTCGTCATCAGAGACGGCACACTGGTGACAAGCCTTTTGAATGTCAGGAATGTGGGAAATAATTTATTTGTGCCTCAACTCATTCGACATCGGAGAATTCGTATCGGTGAGAAGCTATGATTGTAAGGAATGTGGGAAGGCCTTTAGACTGTTCACAACGTGCTCAACATCAGTGAATTCCTATTGGTGAGAAGTCTTATCAGTGTAGGAGATGTGAGAAAGCCTTTATTTGTGGTTCCCATCTTACTGAACACCGGAAAATCATCCTGGTATGAAAAACTGTGAATGTAAAGATGCGGCAAGGCCTTTATCTGTGGCCCTCAACTTTTGCAGCATCGCCAGATTTGTACTGGTGAGAAATCCCATGAATGTGCATAGTGTGGGAAGGCCTTTATTTGTGGTTCACAACTTACTCAACATCAATGAATTCATACTGCCAAGAAACCCTATAAATGCAAAGAATGTGGGAAAGCCTTTATTCATGACTCAGAACTTACCCAAGATCACAGCATTCACACTGGTGAGAAGCCTTATGAAGGTAAGGAGTGTGGGAAGGCCTTTGGGTAGCCTGCACACCTTACTCAACATTAGAGAATTCATAACCTAATGTAATTAATGTAGGAAACCCTCTACCCACCATTCATTTGTCATGGGTCATCAGCAGATTTCTTTTCTTTTTTTGTGTTGGAATCTCACTCTGTTGCTCAGACTGGAGGCAGTGGCACGCTCCCAGCCACCACAGCCTCGACCAACTGGGCTCCGGCGATCCTTCCGCCTCAGCCTTCCAAGGAGCTGGAACTACAGGCGCGCATTACCACGCCCGGCTAATATTTGATTTATTGTAGAGATGAGGTCTTGCCAAGTTGCCCAGGCGGGTCTCGAACCCACGGGCTCAGGCAATCCACTAGCCGCAACCTCCCAAAGTTCTGGGATTACAGGCTGAGCCACTGAGTTCAGCCAGCAGATTTCTTACCGGGGTACAATATAGTGGATGTGGGAATTACTTTTACTTTATATTCAATTTATTCAGAATTAGAAAATTTAATGCTGAAAAAATGGATAATGGATGTAAATGAGTTTTTTTTTTTTGAGTTAGATTCTCACTCTGTCACTCAGACTGGAGTGCAGTGGCCACTCCCGGCCACCGCAACCTCGACCTGCTGGGCTCTGGCGATCCTTCAGCCTCAGCCTTCCAAATAGCTGGAACTATAGGTGTGCGCTACCACACCTGGCTAATTTTTGATTTATTGTAAAGATGAGGTCTCGCCAAGTTGCCCAGGTGGGTCTCGAACCTGCGGGCTCAGGCAATCCACTCACCTCAGCCTCCCAAAGCACTGAGATTGCAGGCTGAGCCACCAAGCCCGGCCGAGTTTTTTTTTTTAAATCATGATTCAAACCTTGTGGCAATTATATAAATTCATACTACAGAATGTCGTGAATGAGAAAAGGCAACCATTTACTACTTATGTGACATTAGGTTAATTATATAAATTCCATGTGCCTAAATTTACTAATTGGCAAACTGCTGATAGTAACAGTATCTGTTTATAATAAAGAGTGTGACTGTTGTTGATGTTTGACTACTGATTTATTTATTTATTTATTTATTTATTTATTTAGAGTTGGAGTCTCACTCTGTCACCCATACCTGAGTGCAGTGGCCGCTCCCGGCCACCGCAGCCTCGACCTGCTGGGCTCCGGCGATCCTTCCGCCTCAGCCTTCCAAGTAGCTGGAACTACAGGCGCGCGCTACCACGCCTGGCTAATTTTTGATTTGTTGTAGAGATGAGGGCTTGCCAAGTTGCCCAGACGGGTCTCAAACCCGTGGGTTCAGGCAATTCACTCACCTCAGCCTCCCAAGGCATGGGATTGATTTATTTTTAAGCCTCACCTGTCCTGTATTCTTTGGAAAGTAGATAGTATAGCCCACAGCTGCAAATGCTGATAAGAAAGTCCTTTTGGGGAGAAACAAAACACAAGTCTGCATGTGCCTCCTCCTTTGGATTCAGTGAGAATTTAAAATTTTACAAATTCCAGCCCACATATGAGAACATTACTTCGGTCCCAGCCCCTGTCCACTATAAAGGACAACTTTCTCCTGCTTTGCTCAGACCTAGTTGTTCATGCTTTGCTTTCCCCAGAAGTCCCTTTTATCCGTAACACACTTTCAAATTCTCTTGGCATGTAGAGTATCATCAACCTCAACATGCAACTGGGAGGAGGATGAATCCCAAATCCATGGAAAAACCACAAAGTAATGAGTGTGGCTGGCAGGACAATTTAGGCTATGGCCACCAATAGTTTGAGGCCTTTCTTCTATTGCTTTTAGCTCGTTACTTGGTATAAGCCACTGTACAGTCATTTGATCCGCTGCGGGTCTGCACAGTTTAGGAGATGACTTTGCTGCTTACTGGCAAGGTGGCACTTTGAGTAATGTTGCTGTGTTGCATTTGTGATGTTTAGAGAAGTGAGTACAGGATTGGGGCCCTTCTTTTTTGTTTGTGAGCTGGGGCCTTACTCTGTAGCCTAGATTATAGGGCAGTGTCATGATCACAGCTCACTGTAGCCTCAAATTCCTGGGCTCAAGCCATCCTCCCTCCTCAGCTTCCCAAAGAGCTGGATCTACAGGCCAGTGCCACCAGGCCTGGCTAATTTTTTCTTTCTTGTAGAGACAGGGTCTCACTTTGTTGCCCAGGCTGTCTTAAACTCCTGGGCCCAAGAAGTCACCCAAAGTGTTGGGATTACAGATATGGGTCATCACGCCCCGCCTCAAGGAGTCCTTAAAGTGGCCCTGGGTTGTGGTCTTGGCCTGGATCTGTGTATGGTCTTACAATCAAGTGTCTCGGTTCCAGCATAATCTGTGACTAATGCTTAGGGAAATAACTTTGTACCCCGAGTTGTGTGTGTCAACCAGGCATTGGGCCCTATTCTGTAGAAATGCTCAGGGAGCCGGGCTCGGTGGCTCAGCCTGTAATCCCGCTCCTTGGGAGGCTGAAGTGAGTGGATTGCCTGAGCCCGCGGGTTCGAGACCCACCTGGGCAACTTGGCGAGACCTCATCTCTACAATAAATCAAAAAATTAGCCGGGCGTGGTAGCGCGCACCTGTAGTTCCAGCTACTTGGAAGGCTGAGGTGGAAGGATCGCCGGAGCCCAGCAGGTCGAGGCTGCGGTGGCCGGGAGCGACCACTGCACTCCAGTCTGGGCGACAGAGTGAGACTCCAACTCAAAAAAAAAAAAAAAAATGCTCATGGAAAAGACTGATACAACAGACACACTTAACAGGTGGTTGCTTGTGAATGAGGAGTCATGAAAGACTGAAAAGTCAGTCAAGTGAATTGCTGAATTCTGCACAGCTGGCTAACTAGGACCTTTAAATATTTCTGCTGCTCTGTCTCTGTTGCAGCAAAGGATCAGGGTTATTTGGCACAGACACTTACTAATAGATCCTACTATTGAACTAAGTCCCTATTTTAGTTTCCAGGGCTGCCCTCCACCACTGCAGAACCCTCACTGAAAGACCAAGTATTAGTGAATTTAACCGGGCTTCTCTATCCAGTAAGAAACCTGAGGAACTTCAGGATTTTCCATGACAAGCATCCAGTCTTCTTCCCAAATCTAGGTTCCAAATGTATAGGATCCACTGCACATTTCATAACCAGAATCAATGGCAACTTCCCGAACCTCATAAAGAACATAGCGTGTCCCTGGGTCCCAGCCATCACCCGTGGGCAATCAACCCTATACAACCATAGTGGTCCATTGGTTACCACACAATATGCAACCTTTACATTTTTTAAAATTTTAAGTCGAGTTCTTACTGCATTGCTCATGCTGGAGTGCAGTGGTATGACCACAGCTCACTGCCGTCTCAATCTCCTGGGCTCAGGAACCTTCTGCCTCAGTCCCTGAGTAGCTGGAACTACAGGTGCATGCCACCATGCCCAGCTCATTAATATGTAGCCTTTTATAGTCCTTATTGATATCAGTTTCCAAATCATGATGATCCTGAGACCCCACTAAATTTTTTTTTTTAAGGCACCAAAATTTTTTTTTTTCTTTTGAGTTGGAGTCTCACTGTGTCACCCAGACTGGAGTGCAGTGGGCCGCTCCCGGCCACTGCAGCCTCAACCCGCTGGGCTCCGGAGGTCCTTCCGCCTCAGCCTTCCAAGTAGCTGGAACTACAGGCGTGCACTTCCACGCCCGGCTCGTTTTTGATTTATTGTAGAGATGAGGTCTTGCCTGCCCAGGCGGGTCTCGAACCCGCGGGCTCAGACAATCCACTCACCTCAACCTCCCAAAGCACGGGATTACAGGCTGAGCCACCGAGCCTGGCTGGCACCAAAAATTTTATTGACCCACCTTCCTGCTTTCTTTTCAAACAATAAACTCTATAAACCAAATTACTCTTTTTGACCCAGGGTTGTGATAGGAACCATCATGTTCTAAGGGATATCAGATCTATCCCTGCTTTTATATATTTCTGGCTCCTTTGAACCTCTGGCTGTTACTTCTCTTGTCCTTTCTCAGTTGTCCCTTAAGTCTATTCCAACCCCTGTGAAATAGGGACTATAAGTACCAACCTCATTGTTACAGGTTTAAGAGAAGGCCCAGCACTAAGGCAGACTCTCAGGATCACGCAAGCTCCAACAATTCCTCCTTGCCCTTTAATATAGCTCCTTGTCATCTGTTATGGGCTGAGGAACCACTGAGCCTGTAAACCAAGCACATGGGTGTAAGTCCATAGGCTAGGTCCTCAGTGGTACAGTACACAGGCTTTGTGAATGACCACCACTGCCAACTTCCGGCCTAAGGAAGGACTGACCCAGGGAGCAGCTCCAAGACCACTGAGCTCATGGTTCCCTTGTGCCCTCCATCACAACCAGGACCTCTCAATTCCCCCTGCCATACTCGGAACAGAGGGAATGAGTTACCAGCCCCAGGGATTCCACAGGGGACACTGACCAATCATAAAGTTGGTGCCGTTTGCTCTGGTGGGGGGGCGGGGAGATGAGGCCTGAACAAGGACAGCAGCTGGAATGTGAAGGACAGGCCTGTCTCTCAGTAGCGGTAGTGGTCAGGCTCGAAGGGGCCATCACGGGACATGCCCAGGTCCTGGGCCTGTTTCTCAGTCAGCTTGGTCAGCTTCACGTTCAGCTTGCCCAGGTGAGCTTCAGCCATGGCCTCATCCAGCTTCTTGGGCCGGAAGTGGAGCCCAACAGGGTATTTGTCTGGATGAGTCCACAGTTCAATCTGTGCCACCACCTGGTTCGTAAAGGAGTTACTCATCACGAAGCTGGGGTGGCCCATGGCACAACCCAGGTTGACCAGACGGCCCTCAGCCAGCAGGCTGAGGCGGTGTCCATTCTTCAGCCGGTAGCGGTCCACCTGGGGTTTGAGGGTCACCTTCTCCACAGCATTCTCCTTGAGCCACCTGACATCAATCTCCCCGTCGAAGTGTCCAGTGTTACACACAATGGAGTCATCCTTCATCTGCTCAAAGTGCCGGCCAAGGATGACGTCAACACAGCCTGCGGTGGTAACAAAGATATTGCCCTCCTGACAGGCCTCATCCATGGTGGTCGCCTCATAGCCCTCCATAGCAGCCTGCAGTGCATCGATGGGGTCGATCTCAGTGATGATAACGCGGGGTCCAAAACCCCGCAGGGCCTGGGCACAGCCCTTGCCCATGTCACCATATCCCGCTACCACTGCCACCTTGCCCGCCATCATCACGTCTGTGGCTTGATGCCATCTATGAGGGACTCCCGGCAGCCATAGAGGTTGTCAAACTTGCTCTTGGTGATGGAATCATTGACGTTGGTAGCAGGTACCTTCAGGATCCTACTGGCCATCATCTTGTATAGGTTGTGGACCCCAGTCGTGGTCTCCTCAGAGATGCCTCGAATGCCCGACAGGAGCTGTGGGTACTTGGTGTGGATAAGGATGGTGAGGTCACCACCGTCGTCCAGAATCATTTTGCGGGGCCCATCCTTGAAGTACAGGGTCTGTTCGATGCACCATGGGTACGCTTCATCCGTTTCGCCCTTCCATGCCTACACTGGGATGCCAGCCTTGGCAATGGCGGCTGCTGCATGGTCCTGAGTAGACAAGATGTTGCAGCTGGACCACTGCACCTCAGCACCCAGGGCGATGAGGACAGCAGTCTCCACAGTCATGTGCAAGCAACCAGCAATGCGGGCACCCTTCAGTGGCGTGGAGGCCGAGTACAACTCTCGCATGCGCATCAGGCCGGGCATCTCATTCTCTGCGATGTCTAGGGCCTTGCGTCCCCAGGCAGCCAGGCTGATGTCAGCGACTTTATAGGGCAGTTTGTCGGACATGCCAGCTGTGTTTCTGCATGGGGACGGGCCCAGACACAGCGGGAGGCGGCACGAGCGGGCGGGCAGCGACCCCACTCAATTTAAAGAAGGATGGCTAGCCGGGCTAGGTGGCTCAGCCTGTAGTCCCAGCACTTTGGGAGGCTGAAGCGAGAGCATTGCCTGAGCCCACGGGTTCGAGACCAGCCTAGGCAAGCCGGTGAGACCTCGTCTCTACAATAAATCAAAAAATTAGCTGGGTGTGGTGGCATATGCCTGTAGTTCCAGCCACTTGAAGCAGAAAGATCGCCTGAGCCCAGCTGGTCGAGCATGCCCCTGCACTCCATCTTGGATGACAGAGTGAGATGCTGACTCAAAAAAGAAAAAATTTAAAGGAGGAACTTGCTGTGTTCTGGGCATTACAGGGCATAAACTTAAAGGCAAACAAGTCCACCTTGCTTGAACATTGGCACAATAACTTTGCCTAATGGATTTTCCATTATTGGAATATGTGTTCTAACCAAGATATCCCTGATAAAGAATGGATCCCAAAAGTGAGCACAACTGGCTAAATTCCAGGCAGTCGCCTTGGCCATTGGAGGATGTCCTGGCCAACAATTCTGGGCCATTGCCAGCGGTGTAGTCATTTGATCTGTCCAATGGCAACCAGTTTTTATTCAAGGCTGCTCCCTTTGGGGTAAAGAACTTTGGATGGTTCCTTTTCTCTCAGATGTCAAAGATACAAATTGAGGTCCCACATATCTCTGTCCACACCAAAGCTCAGACTGCTGAGGCCTAATTTAAAGCCCAAGAAGATAGGTAAGCGCAAACTTCAGAGACTCGGGCCAAAACTTCGCAGGTTTCCCGTCCCTACTTCTGGCCCAGTGGACCCATGAAATATCAGAACATAGAGGAGTTTCTGCCCCTGCTGCTTGGAATGAATGCAAAGGGCTTTCTGTTCAGCTGCAACAAATGTGGTGACAAGCCCCTGCAATCTTATGTGGAAAGACCTGTAAGTGACAGTATAATTGCTGGAGTAGTATCCTGCAGGAGTCCCAACCTATAGTCACTAGCAAATAGATTTTTCTTCAGGTGCTGCTCTGCTGGTGCCACTTATTATGTCTTGACCATGGCGGATACCTACACTGACACCTTACTTGTCCACCGCATGAGAAATGAGATTGCAGATGTTACTAGAAATGGCCTCACTAAAATATTCTTCATTCCCTTTGAAATTTCAGGTTTCAAGCCGGGCTCGATGGCTCAGCCTGTAATCCCACGCTTTGGGAGGCCGAAGTGAGTGGATTGCCTGAGCCCGTGGGTTCGAGACCCACCTGGGCAACTTGGCGAGACCTCATCTCTACAATAAATAAATAAATAAAATCAGCCGGGCATGGTAGCCCGTGCCTGTAATTCCGACTACTTGAAGGCTGAGGCGGAAGGATCGCCGGAGCCCAGCAGGTCGAGGCTGCGGTGGCCGGGAACGGCCACTGCACCCCAGTCTGGGCGACAGAGTGAGACTCCAACTCAAAAAAAAAAAAGAAGAAATTTCAGATGTAATCGGTAGTATCCAAGGCACTCACTTTACTATTCAAAACACACAGGCAGGGCAGGAGAAGGACTCATGCCTGTAATTCCAGCATTTTGGGAGGCCCATGCAGGAGGATTGCTTGAGCCCAGAAATTTGAGACCAACCCAGGCCAACATAGTAAGACCTTTTCTCTACAAAAAAGTAAAATAAAAATCAGCCAGGTGTGGTAGTGTCTGTGGGTGGAGTGTGGTGCAGTGCTCTGGGAGTTCTTTCTTTTTGAGTCAGAGTCTCATTCTGTTGCCCAGGCTGGAGTGCAGTGCCACGATCACCACTACTGCAGCTTTGACCTCCTAGGCTCAGGCAATACCTCCACCTAGCCGGGGACTACAGGTGAATGCCACCACACCCAGCTAGTTTTTTGATTTATTGTAGAGATGAGGTCTCACCAAGTTGTCCAGTCTGGTCTCAATCTCCTGGGCTCAGGCATTCCTCTTGTATCGGCCTTACAGAAGTGAGCCACTGCACCAGGCTGTGAGTTCTTTGACTTACTACTGAAAGGAATTTCAGCGCGGCCAGTATAGTTTTAAAACTGAATTTATTAGAAAGAAAGGGAAACATGCTGGGAGGCATGGACATCTAAAGAAAGACCACGTGTTTGCTTTTGAAAAAAAGCTTGATATACTTATTTCGTGATTGTTATGCTCTAGAGTGGGCTGCAAGTATCTGGTCTCAAGTTTCAATGATCATGTCTCCACTTTTGGTAGGCTAAGGTATGAGCTGACTTTGACAGGAAACTTGATAGACTTTTACAGTGATTTTTGTGTTAAACATGAACTGAAAGGTGGGCTGATTCCCATTTCTATACCTTTGACCATTTGTGCACCTTTGATGGACTTTCCCTTTGATGGGCTGAGGGGGTGAGTTGCATTAGGTACTAGCCTGTAGGGTGGTCAGATCCAATGTGCCAATTATAAAAAAGTGAACACTTCCTCTATTCTAAAACTGCCTACAAGAAATTTATCTATTTATGTTTAACCTACACTGAATAACCTGCCTCAGTGGTGTGCACCTGTAATCACTGCTACTTGGGAGGCTGAGGTAGAAGGATCACCTGAGCCCAGGAGTTGAGGCTACAGTGAGCCGTGATTGTGCCATTACACTCCAGCCTGGACAACAAAGTGAGACCCTGACTCAAAAACAAAAACAAAAACACAGGTACTCAATGTGATTTTTATCTCTCCTATTAGCCCTGGGCTGCTGGTTTTATGAAACACCACCACTGGCTTGCTTGAACAAACCTTATTGAAATTACAAAATTAATACAGTCATCTAAATTAATCTCTCTCCTACCAATGGCTCTCATTAAACAAATTCCCAGTCCCTGGGACTTTCCACTCCATATGAAAATGCATTGACCACCTTTCCTTTCTCTCTGTGGTGACACTTGACAAATTGGAGTTTATGAGAATCACATCGAACTAGATATTTCCTCCCTTTCCTTTTATTTTCTTTTCAGCCTTTTTTTTTGAGATTCCAGCTGGGGTGGAAATCAGACTGAGAATGAATTGTTGACCATGATTCACTCACTATTGAGTGCCCCTTTAGCAATCCACTTGAGCTGTACAAAGTGAGACTCCAACTCAAAAAAAAAAAAAAAAAAAAAGAATATTTAATTGATATATCAATTATCATCTCAGTAGAGGGAAATCGTCACCTGGGACCTTTACCCGAAATAGCATGGATGGCAGAGAGAGGTCAAGAAATATTAAAATTGGTCTGTATTAACCTCATCTTCTAGTTTCTGTATCTGATGGTTTGACATCTGGGGTCTTATTGACCAGGAAGGGACCATCCCTCCCAGGGTAAGCTGATTCCTAGAGGTAACACAAAACTGTTTCCAGTGAACCTTTCTTTATTTTATTTTATTTTTTGAGTTGGAGTCTCACTCTGTCACCCAGACTGGAGTGCAGTGGCCGCTCCCGGCCACCACAGCCTCGACCTGCTGTGTTGGGAGCCGGCCGTGGAGGCCTGCCTGAGTGTTAGGGATCCAGGCGGGCTGCGGACCTTGAGACCACCAGGCTGGTTCAGGAGCTGAAGGTCCATTCCCTCCTCCTCTCTTTGTTGTTTAGCATTACCCACTGGCAGGGATTTTGATGATCTAAGCATGAAGTTCTGAGAATATGACAGGCATGGCTGACTCTAGGGATCCAATGTTCCCGTTTCTCACAGACTGTGGTTTCGGCTTTAAACTTAACACAGTTCAAACTCAGATCACATTTGGGAGCCTTATACATAATACAAGCTTCTTTATAAGATTTAAAAATCTATTTGTAAAATTAGTATATACATTTAGAGGGCTGTTTCCAGCGTTAGATGGTATAGATGATTATCTAGGGTTACCAGAAATGGCCCAGCACAAACTTTGGGCTGGGCCACATTCTTTAGGAACTGGTTTAAGCCATAATTAAGAGTTGTTTATAGTACAGGTAAAATTAGCACAGATAAGAAAGGTATTAGGATTTTAGTCAGTTATATTGCTTTTGAGGAATATAAACCAGGATCAGTGAGATAACTTTGGGATTGTCCTTCCTCATGCTTGGGAAAATGCCTGGTGGGTGGGGGACACCCCCCACCTACCTGGCTTTGTGTTCATGTAAAAGTCTTGTGATTTGATTGGGATTGTCCTTCCTCATGCCTAAGGAAACACCTGGTGGGTGGGGTATGCGCCTCACCCACCTGGCCTTGTGCTCACGTGAAAGTCTTGTGATTTAACATGTGAAAGTTTGGAATAAAAGACTCACGGTTGGTCCCAATAAACGGCTTCTGCTCAACTGAACAGTTGTCCACTTTCTTTCTTTCTCTTTATATCTATCCCTCCATCTTTCTTTCAATATCTATCCCTACTACAGAATCGGCTTCTGCACTAGTCAGAGTCCAGTCTCTTTCTTTTCCTTATTTCTCCAGAATATTCGCCGACGCTGCCCCACCTTCCAGGGACCCTCTAAATCTCTTTTGGGGGGCTGGCTCCCTGTACTGCTGGGCTCCGGCGATCCTTCCGCCTCAGCCTTCCGCGTAGCCGGAATTACAGGCAGGCGCTACCACGCCCGGCTGATTTTTTGATTGATTGTAGAGATGAGGTCTCGCCTGCCCAGGTGGGTCTCGAACCCGCGGGCTCAGGCAATCCACTCACCTCAGCCTCCTAAAGGCGTGGAATTACAGGCTGAGCCACCGAACCCAGCTTCCAGTGAACTTTTCATATGCAAACTAACCAATCCAGAGGTCTTGTCCCCCAACTTCTGAGCCACTATTTCCCTGCCCTATTAACTCCAGGGCCAGTTATCAGGCAACCAGGGGCAGGACTTACATGAAGAAGTCTGTTGAAATTATTCAGACTAGCCAATTCTTTTTTTTTTTGAAAGCATGATTTATTAAGAGGACAAAAAAACTCCCACAGTGGGAGGGAACACAAAGAGGTTGCTCCAAAGGAGCCAGTTCTAAACCTGTTTGGCCTACTTACCCTGCCCATTCTTTTCCTCAAAAACCCTCTCACATTTCCCCTCTTTGGGTGTTCTCTCGTGAGACCTAAGTGGTATAGTTTGCCCCCTCTGCTTGGGAAGTGTAACAAATTATCTTTTCAATGGCAGTCATCTCCTGATCTGTCAGCTTCACCGTGCCTGAATAAAATTAAAATCTATGTTAGCCAGGCGTGGTAGCGCGCGCCTGTAGTTCCGGCTCCTCGGAAGGCTGAGGCGGGAGGATCACCAGAGCCCAGCAGGTCGAGGCTGCGGTGGCCGGGAGCGGCCGCTGCCCTCCAGTCTGGGCGACGGAGTGAGACTCCGACTCAGAAAAAAAGCAAAAAAGCTACAAGTGATTAAACTTAGTGAGGAAGTCATGTTGAAAGTCAAGATAGGCCCAAGATAGGCCTCTTGCACCAAACAGCCAAGTTGTGATGCAAAGGAAAGTTCTTGAAGGAAGTTAAAAGTTCTACTCCAGCGAACACAGGACTATAAATTAAGTAAAACAGCCTTATGGCTGATGTGGAGAAATTTGAGACTGCTCCTCAGAGCAGTAGAGGTAGGTTTATGAGGATTAAAGAAAGAAGCTATCTCCATAACAAAAGTACATAATGAAGTTGCAAGTGCTGATTTAGAAGCTGCAGCAAGTTATCCAGAAGATCTAGCTGAGATCGTTGATGAAGTAGCTATGCTAAACAACAGATTTTCTTTCTTTTTTTTGAGTTGGAGTCATTCTGTCACTCAGGCTGGAGTGCAGTGGCACACTCATGGCCACCCCAGTGTCGACCTGCTGGGCTTCTGCAATCCTTCCACCTCAACCTTTCAAGAAGCTGGAACTACAGGTGTGTGCTACCACGCCCAGATAATTTTTTATTTATTGTAAAGATGAGGTCTTGCCAAGTTGCCCAGGCTGGTCTTGAACCCACAGGCTCAGGTCTACTTGCCTCAGCCTCCCGAAGTGCTGGGATGACAGGCTGAGCCACCAAGCCCAGCTAACAGATTTTTCAGTGTAGATGAAACATCCTTCCATTGGAAGAAGATACCATCTGAGATTTTTTTTTGAGTTGGACTCTCACTCTGTCGCCCAGGCTGGAGTGCAGTAGTCACTCCTAGCTACTGCAGCCTCGACCTGCTGGACTCCGGCGATCCTTCCGCCTCCGCCTTCCAAGTAGCTGGAATTACAGGCGCACGCTACCACGCCCGGCTAATTTTTTGATCTATTGTAGAGATGAAGTCTCACCAAGTTGCCCAGGCGGGTCTCGAACCCACAGGCTCAGGCAATCCACTCACCTCAGCCTCTCAAAGCATGGGATTATAGACTGAGCCACTGAGCCCGGCTGCCATCCGAGACTTTTATAGTTCGAGGGGAGAAGTCAATGTCTCGCTTTAAAGTTCCAAAGGACAGGCTGACTCTCTTGTTAGGGGTTATTGCAGCTGGTGACAAGTTAAAGCCAATGCTCATTTACCATTCCAAAATTCGTAGGAGCTTTAAGAATTATGCTAAGTCTACTATGCCTCTGCTCAGTAAATGGAACAACAAAGTCTGGATGACAGCACATTTGTTTATAGCATGTTTTACGGAATATTTTTAGCCCACTGTTGAGATCTACTATGCAGAAAAAAAGGTTCCTTTCAAAATATTACAGCTCATTAACAATGTACCTGGTCACCCAAGAGTTCTGATAGAAATATACAAGAAAATTAATGTTGTTTTCATGCCTGCTAACATAATATCCATTCTGCAGACTGTGGGTTAACTTTTAAGTCTTATTATTTAAGAAATACATTTCATAAGGTTAAAGCTGCCATAGGTAGTGGTTTTTTTTCCTGATGGATAAAGGCAATATGAATTTGAAAGCCTTCTGGAAAGGAGTCATCATTCTAAATGCCACTAAGAACAATCATGGCTGGGCACAGTGGCTCAAGCCTATAATCCTAGCACTTTGGGAGGCCAAGATGAGAGGATTGCCTGAGCCCATGGGTTCGAAACCAGCCTGGGCAACTTGGCGAGACCTCATATTTGCAATAAATAAAAAATTAGCCAGGTGTGACAGCACGTGCCTGTAGTTCTAGCTACTTGAAAGGCTGTGGCGGAAGGATCACCTGAGTCCAGCAGGCTGAGGATGCGGTGGCTGTGAGTGTGCTACTGTACTCCAACCTGGCAAGAGAGCAAGACTCCAACTCAAAAAAAAACCCCCAAAAAACAAAAAACAATTCATGATTCATGGGGAGGAGGTGAAAATATCAACATCAGTAGTAGTTGAAAGTAGTCAATTTCAAACCTCATGGATGACTTTGAGGGGTTCAAGATTTCAGTGGAGGAAGTAATTGCAGATGTGGTGGAAATAGCAAGAGAACCAGGCTTAGAAATGGAGCCCTGACTGGGTTTGGTGGCTCAGTCTGTAATCCCAGCACTTTGAGAGGCTGAGGTGAGTGGATTGCCTGAACCTGCGGGTTCGAGACCAGCCCAGGCAACTTGGTGAGACCTTGTCTCTATAATAAATCAAAAAATTATCCAAGCCAGGTTTGGTGGCTCAGCCTGTAATCCCATGCCTTTGGGAGGCTGAGGTGAGTGGATTGCCTGAGCCTGAGGGTTCAAGACCCGCCTGGGCAGCGAGACCTCATCTCTACAATAAATCAAAAAATCAGCCGGGCGTGGTAGTGCATGCCTGTAATTCTGGCTACTCGGAAGGCGGAGGCGGAAGGATCGCCGGAGCCCAGCAGGTCGAGGCTGGGCGAGAGAGTGAGACTCCAACTCAAAAAAAAAAAAAAATTATCTGGGTGTGGTAGCACGTACCTATAGTTCCGACTACTTGGAAGACTGAGACAGAAGGTTCGCCGGAGCCCAGCAGGTTGACTCTGGGGTGGCCATGAGCATGCCACTGCACTCCAGCCTGGGTGACAGAGTGAGACTCCGACTCAAAAAAAAAAAAGAAAAAAAAAGTAGAGCCCTAAGGATGTGACGGAATCACTGTAATCTCATGATAAAACTTGAATGGATGAGGAGTCGCTTGTTTTTGGATGAGAGAATCTGCTCCTGGTGAAGATATTGTGAACATCATTGAAATGACAACAAAGGATTTAGAATATTGCATGAACTTAGTTTTTAAACAGCAGCAGGGTTGAGAGGATTGGTTCCAAATTTGAAAGAAGTTCTACTGTGGGTAAAGTGATATCAAACAGCACCACATGCTACAAAGAAATCTTTTTTGAAGTGGGGAGTCAATCGGTGCATCAAACTTCATTGTTGTCCTAGTTTAAGAAATTGCGACAGCCACTCTAACCTTCAGCAACCAGTCAGCAGCCATTAACATCAAGGCAGGATCCTCCACCAACAAAGATTACAACTTGCTGAAGGCTCAGATGATAGCATTTTTAGGCAATAAAATATTCTTAAATTAAGGTATATAAATTTACTTTTTGAGTCGGGGTCTCACTCTAGCCTGGGCTGGTGTGTAGTGGCATGATCATGGGTCACTGCAGTCTCCACCTGCTGGCTCAGGCGATCCTTCTTCTTCAGCCTCCTGAGTAGCTGAGACTACAGCTGTGTGCCACCACGCCTGACTTTTTTTTATATTCTTTTTTGTTGAGACAAAGTCTTACTCTGTTGCCCAGGTTGGTCTGAAACTCCTTGGCTCAAGCGATCCTCCTGCCTTGGTTTCCCCAAGTGCTGGGACTACAGGTGATCAGTCTTTTTTTTGTGACATAATGCTGTTGCACACTTAATAGACTTGAGTGTAGTAATTTTCTTTTGAATATAGCTTTTATGTGCTCTGGGAAACTCGAAAATCATGTGACTCACTTTGTTGTAACCTATGCTTGAATTCTTCAACAGTACAGCCATACACAACCACTAGATGGCACCAAAGTTTCATTTCCACCTTGCTCACAAACTGTAGTGTTTTTTTGTGTTGTTGTTGTTTTTGAGTTGGAGCCTCACTCTGTCACCCAGACTGGAGTGCAGTGGCCGCTCCCGCCCACTGCAGCCTCGACCTGCTGGGCTCTGGCGATCCTTCCGCCTCAGCCTTCCAAGTAGCTGGAACTATAGTCGCGTGCTACCACACCCAGCTGATTTTTTGATTTATTGTAGAGATGAGGTCTCGCCGCCCAGGCGGGTCTCGAACCTGCAGGCTCAGGCAATCCACTCACCTCAGCCTCCCAAAGGCGCGGGATTATAAGCTGAGCCACCAAGCCCAGCAACTTTAGTGTTTAAAGTAGCCCCTATCAACTATTTTAAATTCACAAGGAAGTTATACCACATAGGAGACAACAGGTATATTTGCTGCAGGTCCCACTGTTAAGACTCTTGAATTAACAACCCTATACCCAGACCTTGCCTTTCAGATCATTATTGGAAGGACGGCAGAAAGCCTCGTGTGAGGATGCTTACAATGGGGCTTCTTTGGGATTATTGCATCCTCAGTATGACACTAAGATAGTTGTCTATTTTCCTGTTCGTTGTGCCCCTATTATCCAGCTACATAAATATCTGTGACTCTGACCCACAAGGTTTTCTGCCTCAAGGTTCTAAATTTGACTCAAGATTATCCCATACCTTGTGAGGTCCAGACCTCACCCTCAGCCAAATCCTTGACAGCAATGGACCATCAACTAAGATAACAGTCCTGCAACTAGACTCATTCCCAATGGTGACCCGAGCCCGACAGCTGGGAATCCCAGGTGGAATCCTCCATGATCCCCAGTGCTCATCGAATCTGCTACCCAATGTCTCCTCCACCCTTTATACCGCCTGTTGTTCTCCTCACTTCTCCTCCTTTCCCAACTCAGCCCTGGCCACAATAAGCAACTCTTCCTTCTCCTTTGGCACCTTTGCTTTCTGCTCCCCATACTCTGTTCTTCTAGCCTCACGCCCTAATATACCATTACCCCCTGATGAGACATTACACAATAATTTTTATGTAAGCCTCACTGAATGAAGTCAATGTTTTAATGTATAATAGTCATTTAATATATGAGAGGAGACCCCCCCGAACTGAATTTATTTACAAAAAAATTGTGTATTTATTCTTACACAATTCAAACTTCAGTCACCTTCAAAGTACTCTCCATTTGATGCAAGACACCTACTGAGACACTTTTTCCACTGCTCAAGACAGTTTTTGAACTCATCAATTTTTTTTCTCCAAGAGATGAGGTCTTGCCAAGTGGCCCTGAAGGACCCAAGAGACTCAAAAAAGCTATACTTACTGTAAAAGAAGCGTTCACTGTATCTTATACAGCTCTGCCTCACGTTCGCTATATTTTATGAATTCTTAGTATTTTAAATCCTACCTCAGGCCCCATAGGACTAGGCATATTCCTTTGCCTGGTAGTGACCATGATTGTAAAGTTATACAATGTTTTAAGCAGTATGTGCACTTAGAACTCTTGTTAAGCTCTGTTCGTCCCAATTGCCATGCTGACTTCTGCTGCTGCAACGGGATGTAAATGTTAAGCAAACAAGCCCCCCCTGAACATTCCTTTGTTTAGATCAGCAGACTTGGTGGCGCTAGCCACCCTCTCGGTGGGCTCCGCTGGGCTCTGCGTTGTTTCAAACCTGCCTGCTTGCTCAAGTTAATTTACACGCAGTGCTTATCTGACATTCCACTCTGCCCGTTTAGCAGTTCCCCGTCAATCACAGGTAGCTGAGCTAGAGCCTGCGCAGACCAGAAAAAAAAACCTACCAATCCCAAGTGCCCCCGTACCCATTAGGAGAAATTACCCAATCATGTAAAAACAAGTTTAAAGTTCTTTCCCCTCCCTCTGTAATTGTGCATAAAAACTGCTTGCTATACTGAATCAGGGCTCTCGTCCCTGAAGTCGCTGCATCGGCTTCAAATGTGAGCCCAGACTCGAGCCTGAATAAAGACCCTCGTGTGTTTGCATCACAGCTGGCTCTTTGTGGTCTGTCGGATTTAAATCTTGGGTTTAACAGCCCAGGCTGGTCTCAGAACCTGCGGGTTCAGGCAATCTTCTCAACTTGGCCTCCAAATGTGCTGGAATTATAGGCATGAACCACCACATCTGGCCAATTTTTTTTTAGTTGGAGTCTCACTCTTGTTGCCCAGGCTGGAGGGCAGTGGCATGCTGATGGCCACTGCAGCCTCGACCTGCTGGGCCTAGGCAATCCTTCCACCTCAGCCTTCCAAGTAGCTGGAACTACAGATGCACGCCACCACACCTGGCTAGTTTTTTGTGTGTGTGATTTATTGTAGAGACGAGGTCTCACCAAGTTGCCCGGGCTGAACTCGAACTCCTGGGCTCAGGCAATCCTCTCGCCTCAGCCTCCCAAAGGGCTGGGATTACAGGCTGAGCCACCGCGCCCAGCCAAACTCATCAATTTTGATGCCTTTTGTTGGGAGCCAGCCATGGCGGCCTCCCTGAGCGTTAGGGATCCAGGCAGGCTGCGGACCCTGAGACCACCAGGCTCGTTCAGGAGCTGAAGGCCCATTCCCTCCTCTTTTCCTTGTTGTTTAGCATTACCCACTGGTATGGATTTTAACAATCTAAGCATGAAGTTCTGAGAATATGACAGGCATGGCTGACTTTAGGGATCCATTGTTCCTGCTTCTCACAGACTGTGGTTTCGGCTTTAAACTTAACACAGTTCAAACTCAGATCACATTTGGGAGCCTTATACGTGATACAAGCTTCTTTATAAGATTTAAAAATATATTTATAAAATTAGTATATACATTTAGAGGGCTGTTTCCAGCATTAGATGGTGTAGATGATTATCTAGGGTTACCAGAAATGGCCCAGCACAAACTTTGGGCTGGGTCACATTCTTTAGGAACTGGTTTAAGCCATAATTAAGAGTTGTTTATAGTACAGGTAAAGTTAGCACAGAATAGAAAGGTATTAGGATTTAAGTCAGTCATTAGGTGTTGTGTATGCATAAGTTTTAGAAGTTATTGATTATTAGGATTTTATGATATTAAAACTGTTGTATTGCTTTTGAGGAACATAAGTCAAGCATAAGGAACAGTGAGATAATTTTGGGATTGTCCTTCCTCATGCTTGGGGGAAAATGCCTGGTGGGCGGGGATGCCCCCAACCCACCTGGCTTTGTGTTCATGTAAAACTCTTGTGATTTGATTGGGGTTGTCCTTCCTCATTCCGGAAACGACTGGTGGGTGGGGGACGCCCCTCACCTACCTGGCTTTGTGCTCATGTGAAAGTCTTGAGATTTAACATGTGAAAATTTGGGATAAAAGACTCACGTTCGTTCCCAATAAACGGCTTCTGCTCATTTCACTGAACAGTTGTCCACTTTCTTTCTCTTTCTTCCTCTTTATATCTATGCCAACATCTTGCTTTTTTAAATATCTATCCCTACTATAGAATCGGCTTCTGCACTAGACAGAGTCCAGTCTCTTTCTTCCCTTCTATTTCTCCAGAATATTCGCTGACGCTGCCCCACCTTCCAGGGACCCTCTAAATCTCTTTTGGGGGGCTGGCTCCCCATAGCCTTTTAGTGCTTCTGATGTTTTTTTATTTCATTTCTTCCACGTCAGCAAAATGTTTCCATTTGAGGGAAACTCTTCATCTGGGGGAACAAAACAAAGTTGCTCAGGGTGAGATGGGTGAGTACGGAGGGTGGGGCATGGGGGATCTTGCTGTCTTTTGGTCAAAAACTGCTGAACACTCAGCAATGTGGGGACAGGTGTGCTCTAAATCACCCATCATGAAATGGACAAATGGCTTGAAAGAATCTTCAAAAAAAATTCACTGAAGCAGCCGGGCTCAGTGGCTCAGCCTGTAATCCCACACCTTTGGGAGCCTGAGGTGAGTGGATGGCCTGAGCCTGTGGGTTTGAGACCTGCCTGGGCAGGCGAGACCTCATCTCTACAATAAATCAAAAAAATTAGCCG
>NW_007260083.1:419662-422461 GCF_000164805.1 Carlito syrichta
TCAAAAAAATTAGCCGGGCGTGGTAGCGCATGCCTGTAGTTCCGGCTCCTTGGAAGGCTGAGGCGGAAGGATCGCCGGAGCCCAGCAGGTCGAGGCTGTGGTGTCAGGAGCGGCCATTGCACTCCAGTCTGGGCAACGGAGCGAAACTCCACAAAAAAAAAAAAAAAAAAATTCACTGAAGCGAAATGCAGCCTCTCACAATAGCACTAACTGGAACATTGATGCCCATAAATTCCTAGAACACTTGTCTAGCAGAGGAAGCCTGTACTACAAGGGGCCTGCCCGCCGAAAGAAAATTTCTGGGATTTTTTGGGTCCACCTCGTACCATGGGCACCCTTTCAACTAACTGACCACATTGTCGCCCATCTAGTTGCTATTAAAGAAACCTTCACAACACCACGATCTGTCAGTCTGTTCATCCGGCTTCATCTCTAGACGTAAACTTCAAATGGTCTCCTTTAAAATACTAATTTTGGCTGGAGTGGTGGCTCCTTCCTGTAATCTCAGCACTTTGGGAGGCGGAGGTGAGAGGATCGCCTGAGCTCAGGTGCTCGAGACCAGCCTGAGCAACATGGCAAGACTTTGTCTCTACAATAAATAAAAAAGATTAGCCAGGTGTAGTGGCACACACTTGTGGTTTCCAGCTACTTGGAAGGCTGAGGCAGAAGGATCACCTGAGCCCAGCATTTCGAGGCTGTGGTAGCTACGAGCGTGCCATTGCATTCCAGCCTGGGTGACAGAGTGAGACTCTGACTCAAAAAAATAAATGCATAAAATAAAATACTAATTTTGGTCAGGCACCATGGCTCATGCCTGTAATCCCAGCTTTTGGGGAGGCCGAGGAAGAAGGGTTGCGTCAGGTCAGCAGTTGGGGTCAGTTTGGGCAACATAGCAAGATCCCCGTCTTTATAAAAATGTGAAAAAATAAAATGCTTATGTCAGCTATTCAGGATGGCTTTTTATTATGTCCTGATCAAAATGCTCTTGGTCGCATCTTCTTGGTCGCCCATGTAAAATGCCAAGATTGTAACTTCCGATGGAATTGTTGTCATTACTCTAAATAGCTCTCACTTTTGCCTTCATTTCTTCTCCTGCGCTCAGGCTTCTCTTCTTATTTTGTCTTCTAATGATATGTACCCGAGGGCTAAATCGGCCCCTAAAAAATTGCACCAATCTTACTTCCAAGCACAAAGCATGCTACATTCTTGCCAATTGCCCTTATTTTACTGATCACATCGGGAGTCAATGTGCAACAAAGTAACATCATTGTTTCAGGAAACGTCTGAGATAATAACCAAATATATAATTAAAACTGTACAGTTCTCAAAGCTGGAAATGAGAAGCAGTGCTCTCTGGCGGCCATGGTTGCTGATAACTGTCAAGTGCTGGTAATAGCCAGCCAAAGAGACGTTTGTTCCCCACCCTTTTTGTTTTGATCCAGAGTCTCACTCTGTCACCCAGACTGGAGGGCACTGGCATGCTCATGGCCACTGCAGCCTTCGAAGTTGCCGGGACTCCAGGCATGCGCCACCACAACCAGCTAATTTTTTGATTTATTGTAGAGATGAGGTCTTGCCAAGGTGCCCCGGCTGGTCGTGAACCTGTGGGCTCAGGCAGTCCTCTCACCTCGGCCTCCCAGAGTGCTGGGATTATAGGCATGAGCCACAGACACCTTTTCCTGGTTCTTTCTACTTCCTGTGGTGCTTGGATACATATGCTCTTACAAGTCTTCTTCATTCCCAGTATAGTTTTCTATTATAGGCATATGGCTCTTTAAATTTCTATGTAAACAAATTCAACTTTGATTAATTAATTTTTGAGTCAGGGTCTCTGTTGCACAGGCTGGCATGATCACAGCTCACCGAAGCCTCGACTTTCTGAGCTCAGGCGATCCTTTCACCTCAACCTTCCGAGTAGCTGGGACTACAGGCATACACCACCATGTCAAGCTAATTTTTTTTTTTTTTTTGATGTTTTGTGGAGATGAGATCTTGCTATGCTGCCCAGGCTGGTTTTGAACTCCTGGGCTCAAGCAATCCTCCCACCTCAGCCTCCCAAAATGCTGGGATTACAGGTGTGAACCACTGTGCCCAGCTTCATTTAATTTAGTCTTGGCACACTTCAGTTATTAGCAAGCATCAGTGGTGAATTGTAATAGCCTTGTTTTGAGGTTTGATTACTGATTTCCTTTTAAGCTTCACTCTCCCCTTTGGCTCTATATGTAGACAGACTGATAAGAAAACCCAACTCTATCAATTCCATCATTTAGATTATTGTTAGCGGTACCATGAGAGGCAAAGTCCTAAATCATCACTTATCTCTTATTTAATATTACACTTCAGTGTGGGAAAAAACTCTAAACTCTTGTAGTGAATGTGAGAAAGTTATTCACTTTTTTTGGTTGTTGTTAAATCAAGCTTTATCGATAAAATAGAATTCAGAATATCTGACTAGGAACAGCAGGAGGCTCAGCCAATCATGAGAGCAAAAGTGTGGCAGTCTGCTAACGCAGGAAGCTGCTGCTCATGAAATTAGTAATGAAATATAAGGACTTGTAAAAGAGGTGTAAAGAATCAAGGCATGTTAGTCCCAAGATTGGTATTCTTTTTTTGGTTTTTTTTGAGTTGGAGTCTCACTCAGTCGCCCAGACTGGAGTGCAGTGGCCACTCCCGGCCACCGCAGCCTCGACCTGCTGGGCTCCGGCGATCCTTCCGCCTCAGCCTTTCGAGTAGCCGGAATTACAGGCATGCGCTACCACGCCCGGCTGATTTTTTGATTTATTGTAGAGATAAGGTTTG
>NW_007260083.1:422481-427258 GCF_000164805.1 Carlito syrichta
CACCTCAGCCTCCCAAAGGCGCGGGATTACAGGCTGAGCCACCGAGCCCGGCTGCAATTTGATTTTTTTTAAACTGATTTAGCTCATTTCATTCTCCCCTTTCAGTTGTGTATGAGTCAATTTACTGACTCTTTAGTTAAGGGAAGGGAATTATAATAGGTTCTGGTATACAGGATTTCTACTGAGTTGAGTTGTTTTTTCTTCTTCTTCTTCTTTTTTTTTTTTGAGTTGGAGTCTCACTCTGTCACCCAAACTGGAGTGCAGTGGCCACTCCCGGCCACCGCAGCCTCGACCTGCTTTGCTTCGGCAATCCTTCCATCTCAGCCTTCCGGGTAGCTGGACCTACAGGCACACGCTACCACATGCGGCTAATAGTTTTTGATTTATTGTAGAGATGAGGGCTCACCAAGTTGCCCAGGTGGGTCTCAAACCCACGGGCTCAGGCAATCCACTCACCTCAGCCTCCCAAGGCGTGGGATTACAGGCTGAGCCACCGAGCCCAGCTGATTTGTTTTTTGACAAAGTTAACAAACCAGTTTAAATGCAAGGTTCTGTTGCGGGAAAACAGAGAGGCTGTGACACTGAGGCTATCTTAGGAAGTAGCAGTTTATTAGCACCAGCAAGCTAATGCTCCAAGGCTGAGCACTCCAGGGAAGGGGGAGAGGGGTCTTATACCTTAGTTTAGGCAAGGGAGGGAGTCGTGTTGTGTGAATATACATTTTCTTTTGGAATTTGCAAGTTTGTACTTAGCAAAACCAGATTTTCAAAGAACAAATGGGCTCCAGGATATGCATAACAAGCAGAGGTTGTAAACCATAACTTCACATAGAGAGGATTTGGGTTAAGGTCGTGAATTGGTTACTATCTTGCATTTCCAGGAAAGCCATCTTTGGCTATTTGGTCTTCTCAAGCAAAACCTGTCTAGCAGGTTTTCGGAGCTTGCAGATTGATCTTTAAAAGGAATACTTATAACTGTTATCAGCCCCTCTCTGCCACATTATGTTTTGGGTTAAGCTAGTTAGTTCCATTAGTCCTGTTTTTTTGCAGACTAAAGCAGCAGTGCTAAGTACAGCTGTCCCAGCCACACTTAATTTGACTAAGGTGGGGACCAACAGAGGAGCAGCATGCCTCTTTTGGGTACCAGGTGGTAAAATTAGGAGCGCACCCTTGGGGCCACTGTAGACATATAATTGAGGAAGTACATGAACAGTAATAATAAAACAGGCTTACTGTCTAATATTTTAGCAGTAACATAAGTGGATAAACCTAATGAACAAGCAAACCACATATTGGCAGGTGCAGTATAAGTTTGGGAATGAGTTATGGTCTTGGTAAGAGACCGATTACAAATTTTAGAAAATGGAGAAGCTGTTAAATTAAAACTTGTGGTTATTAGACAAGAGGCATTTTCAGTTACGTTTTTATGGTGGCTGTAAGGTAAATGAAAACAAACCAGGCAAAACAGCAACAAAGGAGCCAAGAAAAATTTATTAGTGCAATCCTGGGCGAGGTTCACCAGTCCATGTAGCTGTGGGCCAGAAAAGTCGTGCCCAGCAAGATGGGCGATGGGTTTATAAAGGGCACACTGAGAAAGCTGTGAGGGGATCAGGGAGAGCAATCACTGGTTGGGACAGCTGTCATGTCTGCTGGCAATTGACTGAACGGGGTTGCTAGAGTCGCTGTAACAGGTACTAGCTGGCTTTGTGGCTGGGGTCTTGGTTCTGGTTACTCATTTTTGCTGGCTCACTCTCACCCATTGTTCTCCTGGTCTGGGTTGGAGCCATCTTGTTGAGGCCCGCCCCGCCCTCCGGTACCTCTGGCCTTACAGTGACATGAAGTGTTTGGAGAACATGTTGTTCTGTCAGTATTACTGACAATAGGAGCATTGACCCTTAAACCTACATAATAAGGGGGTCTTGTTTTTAATAGAGTCAGCAATTTGAAGCTAGTTGTGGCCAGGTGGTATGAAGTAAACGATGCATATGAAAACAAGTTAAACTTATTTCAAGCATAATAGAGCAATAATACATTTAGTACATGAGAGATAAAACCGTGTTAACAGGACTTTTTTGCAGCATGGCCATTTTGCAGAAGCTGCATGCAGTAAGCAGTGCTGCTTAAAATTCTAGAACAAGTGGGATAACAAAAAGGAGAGGGAAGGGGTGAATGCACTGCATTTAGATAACCAGTCATGATTAAAGTTTTACGATTTTTGCTCTGTTGGCTGGTCAGGTGGTACAGGGCGATGGGCTTGGAGGGTGATTTTGAGAGGATTATTAGGATGTTGGTTTACAGTCCAGGTGTTGTTTGGGCAGAGGGGTACCTTAGCATTCTAGCCGCAGGCTTGGCTGAGCCAGGCTTTGGTGTTCGTAGCTCTTTTGACTTGCGAATGATGAATTTAGGTCAGTATTATGCCAACCTTGAGTGATGTTGGGGTGGTGAGGATGACCTTGTATGGTTCTTTTTAGGAGGGCGTCAGTTCTTCTTTTTGGAACTTTTTGACGTAGACCAAATTTCCAGGCTGGAACAAATGACACGTGTGGAGGTTGGAGTTGGCAGTACACCACAGACGTTGGTGTGGACAAGGTCCTGAACCTGCTGTGAAGACTGGAGATACTTTAACAGAGATTGATTAGTCAACTTTTTTTTTTGAGTTGGAGTCTCACTCTGTTGCCCAGACTGGAGTGCAGTGGCCGCTCCCGGCCACCACAGCCTCGACCTGCTGGGCTCCGGCGATCCTTCCGCCTCAGCCTTCCCAGTAGCTGGAACTACAGGCGTGCACTTCCATGCCCGGCTAATTTTTAATTTATTGTAGAGATGAGGTCTTGCCAAGTTGCCCAGGCAGGTCTCGAACCCGCGGGCTCAGGCAGTCCACTCATCTCAGCCTCCCAAAGTGCTGGGATTACAGGCTGAGCCACCAAGCCCGGCTGATTAGTAAACTTTTTAAGAATAGGATCCCGCAAATAGGGTAAAAGAGGAGGGTTTTTTTGGTTTTTTTTTGGAGTTGTGGTTTCGCTCTGTCGCCCAGACTGGAGTGCAGTGGCCGCTCCCGGCCACCGCAGCCTCGACCTGCTGGGCTCTGGCGATCCTTCCGCCCTCAGCCTTCCAGTAGCTGGAACTACAGGCGCACGCTACCACGCCCGGCTAATTTTTTTTGATGGATTGTAGAGATGAGGTCTTGCCAAGTTGCCCAGGCGGGTCTTGAACCTGCGGGCTCAGGCAATCCACTCACCTCAGCCTCCCAAAGGCACGGGATGACAGGCTGAGCCACCGAGCCCAGCTAGATTGATCTTTAAAAGGAATACTTTTAACTATTATCAGCCCCTCTCTGCCACAAGGACAGTTTTATTTTTTTGTGGCAAATGCTTTTATTTATTCTGAAAAAACGTTTACTAATACTAGTAAATAACTGCATTCTGCATGTGGAGGTTTTATTTTAGCAAAGTTTACTGTTTATTGTTTACCAGGGTTTAACTTTTGTGCTGCGATTCCTGGACGGGGTTTAGGTCCTCCCTTGGAATTGATGCGGGCACAAGCAGGACACATTAAAGTTGCTGAGTTAGCTTGGTTTTTTAAGTTGCTGATAATATGAAAATGGTTTCACAGTTTAGCCATTTTGTTTTTTTCTAGGTGGGTGGTAGAGTGGAGTTGTTTTATTAATTTTTCTTCAAGAACTTTAGGTAGAACAATTTTGGAGGTTTTTTTTTTTTTTTTTGGGTCGGAGTCTCACTCTGTCGCCCAGACTGGAGTGCAGTGGCCGCTCCCGGTCACCCAGCCTCGACCTGCTGGGCTCCGGCGATCCTTCCGCCTCAGCCTTCCGAGCAGCCGGAATTACAGGCGTGCGCTACCATGCCCGGCTGATTTTTTGATTTCTTGTAGAGATGAGGTCTCGCTGCCCAGGCGGGTCTCGAACCCGCGGGCTCAGGCAATCCACTCACCTCAGCCTCCCAAAGGCGTGGGATTACAGGCTGAGCCACCGAGCCCGGCTTGCCAGGTGGTTTTCAATTGCCTTTAGAGTGTTAGATTTTTGGTGACCTTTACAATGAATAATAGCTACTTTTTAAGGGAGCCAAATAGTTTTTAAGAGGGCTAATATTTTTTCCTTGTTTTTGATAATTTTACCTGCTGTGGTGAGAAGGCCATCCCAACATTAACCTGCTAGGCTCTGGCGATCCTTCCGCCTCAGCCTTCCAAGTAGCTGAAACGACAGGCACACGCTACCATGCCCAGCTAATTTTTGATTTATTGTAGAGACAGGGTCTTGAACCCGCGGGGTCAGGCAACCCACTCACCTCGGCCTCCCAAAGTGCTAGGATTACAGGCTGAGCCACTCAGCCCAGCCTTTATAAAGTTTTTAAACAAAGTTTATTAGAGAAAGAAGGGAGAAAAGAAAGGCAGACATGCCAGGCTGGCATGGGCAAAAGAAACCACCACACATAGGTTTTTAACTAGGAGTCAGAAACCTCAAAGCTATTCTTTGATTTTTTTTTTTTTCAATGACCTGAGCAAGAAACAGAGGCCACCCCCTTCATGAACCAGAATGGGATGGACTTTGAGGACCTATGACAAAACCTAGGTAATCAGTCTCAAGTCTGCAGTGAACCATGGTCATGATCAAAATTATTCCAAGCAGGATGATTATGCCTGCCTGGAGGACTGACTATATCATGAGCCCTCATCCTTGCTAAGCTAGGAAAACAAATGCCAGCCGGACTCAGTGGCCCAGCCTGTCATCCCGCGCCTTTGGGAGGCTGAGGTGAGTGGATTGCCTGAGCCC
>NW_007260083.1:427278-441399 GCF_000164805.1 Carlito syrichta
CGGCCACTGCACTCCAGTCTGGGCGACAGAGTGAGACTCCAACTCAAAAAAAAAAATAAAAGAAAAAGAAAAACAAATGCCCACAGCCCCTCTAGATCTAACTTAGAGAGCCTGGAGCCTTTTTCCTTTTTATTTATTTTTGAGTTGGAGTCTCACTTTGTCGTCTAGGCTGGAGCGCTGTAGCATGCTCACGGTCACCGTGGCCTGGACATGCCTGGCTCAGGCGATCCTTCCGCCTCAACCTTCCAAGTTGCTGGGACTACAGGTGACTGCCACCACAGCCAGTGAATTTTTTGATTTATTGTAGAGATGAGATTTCACCAAATTGGCCAGGCTGGCCTCAAACCCTTGGGCTCAGGCAATCCTCTTGCCCCATACTCCCAAAGTGCTGGGATTTCAGGCGCGAGCCACTATGCCCTGCCTTGGAGCCTTTTTAAAAGCCTCCTGATGTACAATTTGGTTTTGCAAGCTTCACTGATCCAAATGGCAGCAGGAGGTTAAGGGCTATGAAGTTATCTAACCTACTTGGGCCAAGGAATTGAGATGAGTCTTTTGTGCCTCGATTGCTGAAGTAATGTCATTAATGACCTCAGCAAGGCATTAATGAAGGATAGGTTGAACACAACCTTTTCTAATTGACTCCAACAACAGTGGGAAAGGCTGCCCAGAGCTTATGCATGAGCAGCGATGGTAATGCCACCTGGCAATTCTCTCAAATAACCAGGATCTGCCTGGTTTTGAGCTCATGTCTTATACCGCAGAATGCAGTATGTTCAATAGGAGGGGGCTGTTTTGAACATCTGCAAGTCTCTTATCAATGTGTATGGGCATGTTACATTGGTAAGAGGAAGGCAGGTAAAGACCTGATTCTTACAAAAGAAATTATATCCCAAGGAGGTGCACAAAGTGTCAGGAGTGTAAAAGTCATTAATTACCATGGGGTAAACCAACTGGAAGTCCCTTCTGGAGGGCAGAGTGCTGGAGTAGAATTGGAAAGTTAGTGTCAGGTGAGAGCAAGTGCAGGAGAAGAGAAGGCACCACTACCGAGGCCACAATAGCCTCAATGGTGGAGTCCATGTCTCTTTTCCCATGTATTTCAGTTGCCCCCATGTAGGACAGGATCAGTTGACATTTACAAAAGTGTTGTGCTCCAGGGCATCAGAGTCCAATTGTGGCAATGTCTGGGGTCTAGTGTAATAAAGTTGAGGGTCTTGGGGTATCAGAAAGGTCCGTATTTAGAGAAATGTCCATTTGAAGTATTCAGAAGCACAGCAATCAGATGTTTATCTGCAAGGACAGGTGATGGATGAACTATTCAGCAGTTTGTCAAATTCAGGATGGTTGTTTTGAATATTTGGAAGCCTCTGCCTGGGTAGGTGTACCAGTAAATTTGGTCAACTAGAAGTCATACAGGCTACTCTGTGAGAGAGACAAGAGAGGTTAGATTCCTGCTCCTTCCCCCATACCCGGGCTCACAGATCCAAAGTGCTCACTTCCTATCAGGACTTTTCTTTGTTGGTTATGATGGAGGTGAGTCTATCCTGTACCATGAGCAATGGCACCTTTCATCCATCCCTAAGGTGGTGAATCCAAATTTTTTTGCCCTGGATCCTCTCGTGGCTCAATACAATTTTCTATTCTGTATATCAATATTCATCCCACGTGGCTACCTGGAGCAAAACAGAAGGGCCACCTTAAAGAAAATGTTGAATCTGGAATTGACGGTCATCATCTCCCAAGTTTCTGTGGGCAAAAAAATCCATGCCTTGAAACCAGGGGAGTAAATGAAGAAGGTACTGTCTTTCACCTCTTGCCTTTTTTTTTTTTTTGAGTTGGAGTCTCACTCTGTAACCTAGGCTGGAGTGCAGTGGCATGCTCACAGCTACTGCAGCCTCAACCTGCTGGGCTCAGGTGATCCTTCCGTCTTGGTCTTCCAAGTAGCTGGAACTACAGGCATGCACCACCATGCCTGCCGAGTTTGTTGATTAATTGTAGAGATGAGGTCTCACCAAGTTGCCCAGGCCGGTCTTAAACCGTGGGCTCGGGCAATCCTCTCACCTCGACCTCCCAGAGTGCTAGGATTATAGGCGTGAGCCACTGCGCCTGGCCAAGTCTGTCTTTTAATTGTTCATGAAAAGAATCATCCCTGCCGGGCACGGTGGCTCATGCCTGTAATCCCAGCCCTTTGGGAGGTGGAGGCAAAAGGACTGCCTGAGCCCAGGGGTTTGAGTTGGTCACGGCTCACCGCAGCCTCAGCCTCCTGGGCTCAGGAGATGCTTCCGCCTCAGCCTCCTGGGTAGCAGGGACTACAGGCACACGCCACCATGTCTGGCTCATTTTTTATAAAGATGAGGTTTTGCTATGTTGCCCACACTAGTCTTGAACTCCTGGGCTCAAGTGACTCTCCTGCCTCAGCCTCCCAAAGTGCTGGGATTACAAGCCTGAGCCACCATGCTTGGCCCATTGCCGTCTTTATATGTTGGTTTTGAAAAGTCTGATTTCAGCCTAATTCTGTGGCCTTTGTAAGTTATCTGATGTGTGTGTGTGTATAGACCTTAAGGGTTATTTCTTTATATTTTATTTTATTTTTTTGAGTAGGAGTCTCATTCTGTCATCCAGGCTGGAGGGCAGTGGCACGCTCCCAGCCACTGCAGCCTCAACCTCCTGGGCTCAGGCGATCCTTCCACCTCAGCCTTCCAAGTAGCTGGAACTATAGGTATATGCCACCACACCTGGCTAACTTTTTGATTTATTGTAGAGATGAGGTCTCATCAAGTTGCCCAGGCTGGTCTTGAATTTGTGGGCTCAGGCAGTCCTCTCACTTCAGCCTCGCAAAGTGCTGGAATTATAGGCATGAACCACTGTGCCCAGCTACTTCTTTATATTTAAAAAGTTATCTTAACTAAAGTATGTCTCAAAGTTGATGTCCTATATTTCATTTTCTAGTTGATCCATATGCTCTTTCAATATGTAGAATCAGATGGTTTTGTTTTTACAAAGTTTTCTTAGAGCCAGGTATGGTGGCTCACACCTATAATCCCAGCACTTTGGGAGGCAGAGGCAAGAGGACTGCCTGAGCTCAGGGGTTCAAGACCAGCCTGAGTAGCATGGCGAGACCTTGTCTCTACAATAAATCAAGAAATTAGCCAGCATTGGTGGCACATGACTGTGGTTCTAGCTACTTGGTAGGCTGAGGTGGACCAGTAGGTTGAGCTGTGGCAGCAGTAAGTGTGCCACTGCACTCCAGCCTGGGTGACAGAGACTCCAACTCAAAAAAAACAAAAAACAAAAAACAAAAAAACCCAAAACCCCACAGTTTTCTTAGAAATTGACAATAAGTAGTATATACTTTATTGCTCCTTCAGTGATTACACTAATGTTATTTTTTCTGTCCATTTATTTTTACTATTTTCTTACCTTTTAACTTTGTCTGATTTTCATTCCCTTAGTTGTCTTTCTATCCCCTTTCAATCTCTTTTTTAAACTTTATTTTATTATAAAGGTGTGGGATACAAGTCAGGATTAGGTACATGAGTAGTCTATGAGCAGGTGAAATTTGGGCCTCCAACTGGTCCACACTTCCCCTGGTTTAGGATCAGGTACCCGTAGTGATGTTACATGCCCCCTCACAACATCTGTTAACAGTAATTTTCGTCCAGATTTATTCTCAACTGGGCACTTTTGATTTATTCTTCTTTTCTGAA
Source organism: Carlito syrichta (assembly GCF_000164805.1). NCBI lineage: Eukaryota > Metazoa > Chordata > Mammalia > Primates > Tarsiidae > Carlito > Carlito syrichta. The sequence goes on from NW_007260083.1 coordinate 430,983, forward strand.
TAATTTCGGCAGTTTCTTCCACTTCTTTCTTGAATTCCATCAACTCTCTTTTTATCTCTTCCTGCTTTTTGTCCATTTCAGTTCTTAGTTTTTTGTTTTTGTTTTTTTTGAGTTGGAGTCTCACTCTGTCGCCCAGACTGGAGTGCAGTGGCACGCTCATGGTCACTGCAGCCTCGACTTGCTGGGTTTAGGTGATCATTCTGCCTCAGCCTTCCAAGTAGCTGGAACTACAGGTGCATGCCACCACGCCTGGCTAATTTTTGTGGTTTATTGTAGAGATGAGGTCTCACCAAGTTGTCCATGCTGTTCTCAAACCCCCAGGCTCAGGCAATCCTCTTGCCTCGGCTTCTCAAAGTGCTGGGATTACAGGCTGAGCCACCGCATGGCCCAGAATGGTAATTCTTAATCTGAGGTAATTTGACCTCATATGTGGGCTTCCTTAAAACCACAAATCCATTGAAATTAAGCCCAGGATTGTTTTTTGGGTATGTATTTTTCTGGGGAGAAAGTTTATAAATTTATAAGACTATAGACTGGGCTCGGTGGCTCAGCCTGTAATCCCAGCACTTTGGGAGGCTGAGGTGACAGGACTGCTTGAGCCCGTGGGTTCGAGACCCACCCAGGCAACTTGGCAAGACCTCGTCTCTACAATAAATCAAAAATTAGCCAGCCATGGTAGCACAGGTCTGTAGTTCCAGCTACTTGGAAGGCTGAGACGGAAGGACTGCCAGAACCCAGCAGGTCGAGGCTGTGGTGGCTGGGAGCGGCCACTGCACTCCAGCCTGGGTGACAGAGTGAGACTCCAACTCAAAAAAAAAAAAAAAAAAAAGACTATCAAAGGCATTAAAAAAACGCCAAAAAGTTTTGACATTCATACCGGTCTAGAGTTGCAGAGTTTTCCTGAGGATCTTATACAGAATTAGTTTCCAGCAATATGTAAATAGATAAATTAATTATATCCACTTCAGAAAATATTATGTAGATAATAATAATGCCAGTTTTAAAAATGTTTAAGATATAGTGTAGAACAGTATTTACAGAATGTCCAAGGAACATTTTAATATAGTCTTTCCCTGCTACACATATCAGTGCATTTATTGTTAAATCATCCCTTAGTATCTTCTATTTTCTGTAGACATTGCAAATGAACTTTATTCCATTGGGTATTCTGATGCCTCTATATTCTGTATATACTGTGTGTGCATGTATGTGTATGAAGGTGGGGAGAGATATTGGACTATACATATCGGAATTTATGTGTGTGTGTATATGTTATACATTTTAGTGTTTTCCCAGCAGTCTTCCTGCTTTTCTATTGTTTACATTGTTTTAGTTTGGAATAGGATGCAAATACATAGATGAGTGTCTCCAAATGGAAAGTCCAAGAATAGTTACACACAGAATGTAGAATATGATAAACATGGCATTTCCAAGCAGTAGAGGGAATACATATTTTCTTATAGTTTCGTATAGTATTTTTTTATGTAGCCAAAACATAATAACCTGATTTATGCTTCCAGTCATGATGGACGAGCCTTGTCTTCCAACCATAAATAGCATAAAACACTAGAAAGACATATGGAAAAACTTTTCATATAATGCACAACAGATAGTGCAGTACTGATTGCTGAGATAAGAGAAGGGAAGAGCAGTGACCCTTATGATCACCAGGATTTCTTCCTGGAGGTCACACAGTAGAGGGAGAGAGAACCAAAATAGAACATGGTGATCTCACAGATACACTTTAGAGTTTGGGGAGGCTGAGATGGTTGGAATTTGCATGGAAGTGGACTATAAAGGAGGAAAAGAGCTAGGGTCATCCTATTTAGTTACTATAATTATACAATGAAGGATCTGGATCGCAAAGCTTCAGGAATACCACAGTAGAGCTGCCCATTTTCCACTATGCAAACTCAAATCAATTCCTACAGTGTCAGTAACTATCAAGGCTAAGATTCGCATGTTGAATGTTGGACCACAGACTCAGGGTATTTAATTGTAAGAGCTTACAGCCACCTAAATATTTTTAACCAGATTCATCAATAATGCCTTTTATCTACAATTAATATGGATTAATATATTTTAAATACCAGCATATAAGCAATATTTTATGGTAATTATTTAACCTTTTTCTACTCATAGAAGTGGTAATTATTAGATATTGAGTGCCCATACTATGCCAGACCTCATTCTACTACTTGGTCTAAAAGTTACTAGTTGTGTCACCTTTTACAAGTTACTATTTATTGCTCAGACTAAGAGCTGAGACATCAATTAGTGTAATTTTCTTTTTGCAGAAGCAGAAACAAAAACACATTCAGAGATATGCCAAGTGAAAACTGAAAAAATACGTACCAAATTATTAATACTGATGATCCATGATTGTTGGGAATATGAGAAATTTTGACTTTCTACTTGATTAGTTCCATAAGTTATTGACTTTTTTCTACATTGTATTAATTCAGTCATCAGAAATGTAAAAAAATATTCATCTAAAAGGTTTATTTTAAGCAGAGTTGGAGGGAGGGTTTTGAATCTATGAAATGAGAGGGAAGCCGGGCTCGGTGGCTCAGCCTGTAATCGCGCGCCTTTGGGAGCTGAGGTGAGTGAATTGCCTGAGCCCACGGGTTCGACACCCGCCTGGGCAACTTGGCGAGACCTCATCTCTACAATAAATCAAAAAAAAATTAGCCGGGCGTGGTAGCGCACGCCTGTAGTTCCAGCTACTCGGAAGGCTGAGGCGGAAGGATCGCTGGAGCCCAGCAGGTCGAGGTTGTGGTGGCCGGGAGTGGCCATTGCACTCCAGTCTGGGCGACAGAGTGAGACTCCAACTCAAAAAAAAAAAAAAAAAAAAAGGATCTTTCTGCTTCCATTTTCAGTTGATGTCACAAACAGAAAACCAAGGGTAAATTCTAAGTATTCTACACTTTAAATTAAAGTCACGTAAAGCAGCTGACTAGAAACCAGTTCCCTTAGTATTAATTTAATGTATACCTCAAAAGTTTTGAAGAGGTAAGAAAAGCTGATTGAGTGGAATCTCTCTTTGAGTGAATGAATTTTAGAGAGTCATTTCCAGTGGGGAAGGGAAATGGGTGATTTCTCCTTTTTGGAAACCAAACAACCTACCAACTCAAACCTGATGTGACCAGGAACCAAAATGGAGTGTAGTGAGAACATTCTTCATAAAATTTTACTCGTGTTCCCAGAATTATGGGAGCAAAGAGACCTCAGGTAAAAGATGCTTTACTTTCACTTGAGCTCTGGTTAGAGACCCCATGGATGGACTGTGCCCGAGTTTGTCTTGGATTCTGTCCAAGAAGATTGTTTGGAAGAGCACTATAATATACCAGAGTAGGCAGACCATCCCATGTCCAAAGGTGGGGGGGCTGAATAGACTGCTGGAAAACAGACTGTGCTTAGGACAAGGGAAGTCTAGTTAGAGTTTCCCAGCAGGGGATTCTCTGAGAGATCCATAAAGGTGTCATACAAGAAAAACGGTCAGCTTTGTAGTTTGGCAATGGAGGCCACTTGAGACATTTGGGCCTTTTTTTTTCTAAGTCAATATATATATAAAAGCACAAAATAGAGTTCTACTTTTGGTACTGCCAAGTGAGCTCCTACCAGACCAACTCTACCACAGTTAACAACTATAAACTCTAGGAAAGAAAAAAAAAAAACTTGAAAGCACTGAAGAGAGAAAAAGAGCAGGCTAATATAAGACTAGAGTCAAAACTTGGAACGTTATGGAACCATGTGATTTTTGTTTCTATGGATTTTTTTTTTTTGAGTTGGAGTTTCACTGTCGCCCAGGCTTAAGTGCAGTGGCATGCTCACAGCTGCCCCAGCGTCGACTTGCTGGGCTCTGGTGACCCTTCCACCTCAGCCTTCTAAGTAGCTCACTGGCTCAGGCAATCCACTTGCCTCGACCTCCCCAAGTACCGGGATTGCGGGCTAAGTCAGTTTCTGTGGCTTTCACCTGAGGACAGGCTGAAAGTGGTGCCACATAGGGAAGATAAAATGCTGACAGAAACTGTTGATCTAGAAGACAGAGTTCGGGACAATCTCAACTACTGAAAAGGAAAGGGAGGTGGATATCCTGGAAAGAAGATAGTCAGAAATGGAGAGCCCCAAATTCTGTGTATAACTATGTCCCAAATGTTGTCCTGACCCCTGACTATAATTCTAAAAGCAGACCTGACTATAATTCTGCAAGCAGACCAGCTAAAGACAAAAGAACTAAACTGAGATATGAGCTACTCACCTCCAAGAGACAATAGTTAAGTTGTGCCAAATTAAATGCTTATTATAACAAAAATTAGGATTGCCTGAGCCCATGGGTTCGAGACCCACCCGGGCAACTTGGCGAGACCTCGTCTCTAAAATAAATAAAAAATTAGCCGGGCATGGTAGCACACGCCTGTAGTTCTGGCTACTTGGAAGGCTGAGGCAGAAGGATCGCTGGAGCCCAGCAGGTTGAGGCTGCGGTGGCCAGGAGTGTGCCCTCCAGCCTAGGTGACAGAATGAGATTCCAACTCAAAAAAATAAATCAACAAATAAAACAAAAATTATACTATATAATACTTTTTAGAGAAATATGACAATCACAATGTCCAAGATACAATCCCAAATAACTGGAAATAAACTATAGGGACATATAACCCATTTTCAGTTAAAAAGAGACAAACCTCAAGATAACCCAGATATTAGAATTGGTACATAAAGATTTTAAGGCACCTATTATACCTATGCTCATGGAAATAAGGGAAAATATGTTTGCTGCAAATGAAAAGATAAATGCCAGCAGAAAAATAGAAATTATGAAAACTGGCCAGCCATTGTGGCTCACACTGTAATCCCAGCACTTTGGGAGGCAGAGGTGAGAGGATTGCTTGAGCCCAAGAGTTTGAGACCAGCCTCAGCAACACAGCAAGACCTCATCACTATAAAAAATTAAAAAAAAAAATTATCCAGGTATGGTGGCATGCACCTGTAGCCCTCATTATTTGGGAGGCTCAGGCATAAGGATTGCCTGAGCCCAGGAGGTGAGCTGTGATCCACACTGGGTGACAGAGTGAGATCCTGACTCAACAAAAAGAAACAATGAAAACTCACCAAGTAGAAGTTCTAGAATTAAAAAATACAATATCTAATATTAGAATTCAATGGATGAATTTAGCAGCAAGACAGACATTACATTGAAGAGAGTAATAACCATGAAAATTCATCAGTAGAAATTATCCAGTCTGGAGCTCAGAATGAAACATGGTTGGAAAAAAATGAACAGAGCTTTAGGAATGATATACAGATATCTAAAATTAGAGTCCCTGACAGAGAGGAGAACAATAGATGGGGGCAGAAAAATGATTTGAAGAAACAGTAGCTAAAAGCTTCCTACCTTTGGTGAAAGATGAAAATGTACTGATTCAAGAAGCACAGCAAGATAAATAGGAAGAAACCCATGCCTGGGCACATTACAGTGAAACTGCTGAAAACCAAATACCTAGAGAAACCCTTGAGGGCAGGCAGAGAAAAATGACATACAAAGAAACAGAATTTCAAATGCTTGCTGACTTCCTAGTAGAAAATAAGGAGATCAGAACACAGCAGTCCAGTTAATCTTTTTGCAGAGGCCATGATTATTTACCCCATCTAACACCATACAAAAATTTTAATTAAGAGTTTGATTGTAACACCTAAACATAAAAGCTAAAATCAAAACGTGATTAGAGAAAAAAATAGGAGAATATCTTTGTGATCTAGGGGTAGGCAAATGTAAAAACTATTACAAATTGATAAATTGGCTGGGCTCGGTGGCTCAGCCTGTAACCCCAGCACTTTAGGAGGCAGAGGCAAGTGGACCGCCTAAGCCTGTGGGTTCAAGACCAGCCCGGGCAACTTGGTGAGACCTCATCTCTACAATAAAAAAAAGAATAAGCCGGGTGTGGTAGCACATGCCTGTAGTTCTGGCTGCATGGAAGGCTGAGGTGGAAGGATTGCCGGAGCCCAGCAGGTCAACACTGGGGTGGCCGTGAGTGTGCCACTGCACTCCAGCCTGGGCGACAGAGTGAGACTCCAGCTCAAAAAAAAAAAATTGATAAATTAAGAGTGTATCAGCCAGGCTCAGTGGCTCAGCCTGTAATCCTGCGCCTTTGGGAGGCTGAGGTGAGTGAATTGCCTGAGCCCGCGGGTTCGAGACCTGCCTGGGCAGCGAGACCTCATCTCTACAATAAATCAAAAAATCAGCCGGGCATGGTAGCGTGCACCTGTAATTCCGGCTACTCGGAAGGCTGAGGCGGAAGGATCGCCGGAGCCCAGCAGGTCGAGGCTGCGGTGGCCGGGAGCGGCCACTGCACTCCAGTCTGGGCGACGGAGTGAGACTCCGACTCAAAAAAAAAGAAAAGAAAAATAAGTGAAAACTGTTTTTCAGTGAGTTAACAGAGTTAATTCACACGTGATCCCTTTACTTCTTGTCTAGAACCAGTTTAGATCTATTTTGAAAGAAATTTATCATAGAAAAAGGAACATGAACTTCAATATCTTTGTGTCCTGGCCACCTCCCTGAGGGGAGACCAGTTAAGTCATGTTGTAAGCCTGAAAGGATGTTCCAGAATGTGTGGTGGAGAAGGATGCGGGGAGAGGCGGTGCACTTGGTTTGACTTTGCTGCAGCTGGCAGGGCTGCTGCCAAGGGCTGATTAGGTAATGGGGAAAGGGGAGAGGAGGCACGAGGCTGCACTTGGTTGCCATGGCCATCAGTGCCGGCCCCTCCTCTGAAGGCAAGGGTGGGTATAGAGACAGAGGAAGGTGAAAACGAAGAGCAGGAGGGGAAACATGATGAAAGGGTGGTAAAGGCAGGTTCTGAGACAGAATAAGTTAAATTAGCTGGTGTGAGTTGTTGGAGGGAACTAGGAAGGAGGTAAGTAATTAAAAGAAGAATTAAGAAGAGTATGCCACCGGGACCGGGCGCAGTGGCTCAAGCCTGTAATCTCAGCACTTTGGGAAACTGAGGTAAGAGGATTGCCTGAGCTCAGGAGTTTGAGACCAGCCTGGGCAACTTGGTGAGACCTTGTCTCTACAATAAATAAAGAAATTAGCCGGTTGTGGTAGCTCGTGTCTATAACTACTTGGAAGGCTGAGGCGGATCACCTAAGCCCAGTAGGTCAAGGCAGTGGTGGCCATGTGTGTGCCATTGCACTCAACTCTGGCTCAAAAAAAAAAAAAAATGCCACAAGAAGAATAAGAGATCTAGGTTGCACCATTTTGAAGACCTCATGATCATTTGCCCTTGTGGCAGCTATAGAGGTCAAGTTGAAGAAGAGTATCAGAGGCAAGGGACATGGCTTGGGCTCATCTGGTTGCCTAGCCAGTATTAAGGAGACGCTTAGGGAAGATACTCCTCTCTACAGAGAGGTCCTGAGACTTTCTAGAATGCGTTTCAACGGAGGGAGGGCCCTTAGCCATTGTGTGAAACCCATTGTGAGGGTTTCCCATGAGGAATCCTAAAGATAGAGGGATTGGTCTTAGAGTGATCACTGAAAGACTTGAAAAAAACAACCATCCACGTCCACAGCCGGTGTCCCGGGCAGAGGATCAGTGGAATTTGTGTGAGGATGTGAGAATCAAGTGAGAAAGGGTGTCCCGTTAGCTCCTCCTCCCACCGAAGCAGGCCTTCCTGCCAGCAGTAAGGCTGCTCCTATGCCTGTTAGGAGACTTGGTGCAGAGATTTCTCAGAGAGCTGGAGCCCCAGCTACCAAACTGAGACAGTGTCCTCTCGGGTCACGCTCAAAGACCCCCTAGCAAGGAGGAGGGTAGCTCATGGAGAGAGGGCTTGGTCTCGAGAGCGGTTCCGAGGAGGCCAGCAAAAGAGACACAGGCAGTGGCGAGGGTGCTTCTACACGAGCAATAGCTGGTTGAAGAGTAGCCTCCTTGGGCTCACCTTCAGACCTTCTAGCAGGGAATAGGGTCATGGACTCAACAGAGATGTTTTGTGCCAGAAAGGCTAAAGCGACAGGGAGAGGTCCATCCGATGTAGATCGTTACAGGTGATAAGAGTTAGAGTGAGTAGTAGAGAAAAGGGTCCAAGCACCTTGTCTCTTTCCATAGGTAGAGACTTGAGTTCGAAAAGAGAAGAGTGAGAGAGTGAGAGTGCGGCATATCTGAGTGGGACCTCCGCAATGTTAGGTTAAAATCCCCGTAGGACCTCCAAAATGTTAGGCCAGACCCACTGGGAAGGGGGAGTGTGTGATCCAGTGCTGTGCATAAGATGCAAAGAATTGGCCAGGCGAGGTAGCTCAGCCTGTAATCCCAGCATAAGCCACTGCGCCTGGCTCCTTTCATTTAACATATACAATTTGACTATTTTGACATACGTATACATATGAACCATCACTACAATCAAGACAATAAGTATATCTACCACCTCTAAAAGTTTTCTCATACCCCTTTTTAATTCTTCTCTGCTCTGCCTCTAATCTCCAGGAAACTAAGGATCATTAAATCAAACTTTTCTTTTTTCTTTGAGTTGGAGTCTCACTCTGTAGCCCGGACTGGAGTGAAGTGGCCGCTCCCGGCCACCGCAGCCTCGACCTGCTGGGCTCCGGCGATCCTTCCGCCTCAGCCTTCCAAGTAGTTAGAACTACAGGCGTGCACTACCATGCCCGGCTAATTTTTTGATATATTGTAGGGACGAGGTCTCACCAAGGTGCCCAGGCTGGTCTCAAACCCCAGGGCTCAGGCAATTCTCTTGCCTTGGCCTCCCAAAGTGCTGGGATTACAGGCTTGAGCCACTGCACCTGGCCACTCTTTTACATTTTAGTTATTCTAATATCCGTAAAGCAGTATTTCTTTGTGGTTTCAATTTGCATTTCCCTAACAACTGATGATGGTGTTGAGCTTTTTCATGTGCTTATTATCCGTTCGTACGTCTTCTTTGGTGAAATCTAATAAATTTTTTTTTTTTTTTGGCCGTAACAAAACATGATTTAGTAAAAACAGCAGAGTGGGGATGAGGAAGGTTTACAACACAGCTGGGACCTGACTAGGCAACAGGATGGCGGGGTCAGAGGTCAGAAAGGTGGGGGTGGGCAGTTCTTTGGTAATTTATCACCTGCCCTTCCAGGGATGAGGAGAGGCTCAAGGGCTCCTGGGGTTCCAGAGGCCTGACCAGCAAGGGACTGGCTGTCCCTGAAAGTCCAGGAAAGCCAAGTTCCCAGCAGCAGCAGCAGGAACTCTTGGGGACAGTCCGTCTTGTCACAGAGGCCAGCACAGGAGGCAGCCTTCACACTAGTTCAACAGCTCCAGGTTGGTTCCCAAGACAGGGATATTCAGGGTGGAGAAAGAGCCAGACACTTGAAGCATCACCTCTTTGGCTCCATCATCCAAAGGTAAGAAATGGCAACAGCAGAGCGCAGGTAGGAGTCTGGAGTCATGTTATCGATTCCTAATCAAATGGATTTAAAAATATCCCTCCTCTAAAGAAAACTAGCAAAAACAAAAGATAAAAACCGACCCCAAAGGTTAAGGCACTGCCATCTCTTGACGGTTTCAGTGCTGATGGGGCCCCCATTCTCCTACTCTCCTTAGAAGTAATTTTTGGTGGAGTATTCAGAAGGCCCCCAAGAGGTGGCAGGAACAGTTGCCTCCAAGTAGCTGACCATGTAATGGCCGGGCCCCAGGGACCTCGAGGGACAGATGTAGCACTGCAGCCCCCCATGCAACAAAAGGCCCAAGGCTGCCCAGGCCAGGTACAGGGAGGCCCCTAGCTCTTGCTTTTGAACCTCAGCCATCAGAGGGTTGTAGAAGTCCTGGATGATGGTGTGCACCGTCCAGCAGGTGAGGATCAGGGTCAGGACCCCCCAAATGACAAAGATGATCCCAGAGGTGAGCACCAGGTGGGTCCTGGAGGCCTTGTCCTTCACACAGGTGGTACACTTGACCAGCAAGCCGAGCAGGGCCACGAGGACCGTGATGCTGTAGAAGGTCCTGCAGCAGCGCCAGCAACGAGTTGTACACTTTGCACTGCCTCTGGCTGGCGCTCTGCACCACGCAGGACATCCACTGCCCCTCCCACACCACCTGGGCTACCACGATGCTGTTGCTGATGAAGGCGGTCACCTTCCACATGGGCAGGGCACAGAACACCGGGCATTCACTCAGTCCAGCAGTCAGGACGATTCCCAGGATCTGCAGACGGGCAGAGGCCATGGTGAGGCTGAAGGAGATGCACAGGAAAGGTGATGCAGGAAATTCCTACGCTGAGTGTCAAGCTTTTCACTTTTTAAAAGGTCACTGGAAGCCTTTTGTTTTCTTACTGAACTTGAGAATTTTAAAAATATTCTGGCCGGGCTCGGTGACTCAGCTTGTAATCTTGTGCCTTTGGGAGGCTGAGGTGAGTGGATTGCCTGAGCCTGCGGGTTCGAG
>NW_007260083.1:441646-443707 GCF_000164805.1 Carlito syrichta
CTGCACTCCAGTCTGGGCAACAGAGTGAGACTCCAACTCAAAAAAAAAAAAAAACCAAACAAATAAAATAAAAAAATATTCTGGATTATAAGAATTATATGATTTGCTAATATTTCCTTTCAGTCCGTGGTTTCCTCCCACCCCCATTATATTAAGTTTCTTTCAAAGAGATTTTAATTCTTGTACAGTCTAACTTGTCACTTTCAAAATATCTCATGGATTATGTTCTTGGTGCCATATCAGAAACATCTTTTCCTAACTCAAGGTCACAAATATTTTTCTCCTAACATTTGTATCTTTGATTTTAATTTTTGTATCTGGTGCAAGATTATGTTTTGAAGTTCACGTTTTTCTTGTGGATACAGATATCCAGTTGTTCCAGCACCATTTGTTAAATAGACTATATTTTTTTCAACAAATTCTTGTCAAATTTTTTTCCATGTATATTGGGACCTATTTCAGAATCTGTATTTTATTTCTTCCGTTTGTCTACCTTTATGCCAGTATCATACTTTCCTTTAGCACTACCTGATTTCAAGATACAATAAAGGCTAAAGTTAAAGTATGATCGTTCTCCAATTTGTTCTTTTTTCAAGTTGCTCTGGCTATTCTAGGCCCTTGGCATTTCCATCTGAACTTCTGAAAAACCTTGTCAATTTCTACAAAAAGCCTGCTGGGATTTTGATATCTATTTTTATTGTATCTTTTTCATTAGTTGGAGTACTTTTACAAAGAGAAGTCGCCTCACATGCTACACAGAAACCACTGGAATTGTTCATATGTGACAACCAAGATACAGTTTTTCTTTTAGGTACCAGTTTTTAAAAGAATGACTTTACTCTTTATTATTCTGCTAAGGTCACTAATTCTTTTCTGTATCACTATAGACTCATGAATTTAATTGTATTTTGAGTTTCAATTATTTTTTACATTTAAGCTTGATTTGTCCTATCTTTAGCCATTGGAAGCCTTTCCAAGTTGGCTCCTAAGTTTGTCATCAATCTACTGATTTTTTAAATAGTTTCATTATTATCGGTTATGAGAAAAATACTGCAAGCACATCATAGATTTTCTGCCCAGACTTGGAATTAGCCACTTCTCCCAAGAAACCCTGGTTTCTTTCAGCAGATAATGGTCTATCAATACTATAATCTATATGCTAGTGGTACATATTGCTGCTGGAATGGTCACAGAGATAATGCCAATTAAAATGCAAGACTATAGGGTATTTACTTACCCTTTCTGTATTTGATATGTATTCCTTATTCTCAAAAACCTCATTTTGAACTTGTCTGACGTTTCCTCATTTTAGAAACAGGTTATGGAGGGATGGGATTAACAGTAGCAAATATCTGTCTAGGGATGGGGAAACACCTCTTATCAACAGGGTGCCTGAATGAAACGTAATTGTACACCTAACCCTTAACTGTACCCCACAAAACCATAAAAAATATTGATTAAAAAAAAAAAAGAAACAGGTTATACATTTTCAGCAGAAATACCATTCCAGGAACGATGCGGTATCCTTCTCAGTGCATCACATTAGGAGGCACAAGTTACTCTATTGTTGGTGAGGAATCTTTTTTTCTTTTTGAGACAGGGTCTCATTCTGTTACCCAGGCTGGAATGCACTGGGATGACCTGGCTCACTGCAGCCTTGGCCTCCTGGGCCCAAGTGACGCTCCCACCTCAGCCCCTGGAGAAGCTGGAACTACAGATGCATGTTACCACAATTTTTTTTTGTTGGGGGGTAAAGACAAGGTCTGTGTTGTCCAGGCTGGTCTTGAATTCCTAGGCTCAAATTTCTCTCCCTCCTTGGCCTCCCACAGTGCTAGGATTACAGGTGTGAGCCACTATGCCAGGCTATCTTTATTTAAAAAGTTGTCTGCCATGTTTCTCCACTGTAAGATTCTTTTCTTTTGTAATAGGTAATTTTAGGGGTTAATCCTTTGAGACTATGTAAATATCCTTTTTTATTTTTTTTTGAGTTGGAGTCTCACTGTTGCCCAGACTGGAGTGCAGTGGCCGCTCCCAGCCACCACAGCCTCGACCTGCTGGGCT
>NW_007260083.1:443727-480373 GCF_000164805.1 Carlito syrichta
AGGCAGAAGGATCGCCGGAGCCCAGCAGGTTGAGGTTGCAGTGGCCGGCAGTGGCCACTGCACTGGTCCAGTCTGGGTGACAGAGTGAGACTCCAACTCAAAAAAACAAAAAAAAAGATTTAATGGATTATATACATTACTTTAAGTTTGTTACTCTTTATTTTGATGCTCAGTTTGTCCCAAAGATTTGAGCATTTGGCCAACTCAGATGCACTTCTTTAACTGTTTGATATATCTCCATCATTTTTTAGCCCATCCTTCCTTTTTAGACCAACAAGATGTTCCAGTTTCATCATTTTTAAACTCAGCCCTAAAATTAGCCATTTCTTCAAGGAACCTTAGTTCTGTGTAGAAATGGTGTTGAAAAGCAGGAAGTGCTGGGCTTGGTGGCTCAGCCAGTAATCCCGCACCTTTGGGAGGCTGAGGTGAGTGGATTGCCCGAGCCCGAGGGTTTGAGACCCATCTGGGCAACTTGGTGAGATCTCATCTCTACAATAAATCAAAAATTAGCTGGGCGTGGTAGCGCGCACCTGTAGTTCCAGCTACTTGGAAGGCTGAGGTGGAAGGATGGCGGGAGCCCAGCAGGTGAGGCTGCAGTGGCCGGGAGTGGCCACTGCACTCCAGTCTGGGTGACAGAGTGAGACTCCAACTGGAAAAAAAAAAAAAGAAAAGCAAGATGTGCATGCTGATGTGCTCAGTGCTGCTACTGTGATGTCATTGCTTCTAGGCCCTTACAGTCTTACAGTGGACAGAGTTTGGAAATACACAAACATGTTTATTATATTTCCATATTAAAATGGAGATGACATCATCGTGATGCATTCAACTACAATCCTACCTAACAAATTTCTTCCTTACCTTTTTCCATTTCATATTTCTATTTCCATTCTTCAAATGTGAGAAACCCAGCCCCTGACTTATTTACTCAATCCTAACATACAGACAATAACTTAAAAATTGATGAACTCACAACACTGTAACAGAGAAACATTAACATTTTAAGTGTTTTATCTTATGCAATTCACAAAAAAATTAAAATGTTAAACATTTGAGAACATGTTATATTTCATACATAAGAGAAATATAACACTACAATTTTGCTCCTATCAAGCTGACAAAAATTAATATGTTATATTTCATACATAAGAGAAATATAACAGACTACAATTTTGCTCCTATCAAGCTGACAAAAATTAAAACAGTTGACAACAAACTGTTGGTGGGGCTGTGGAGATACAGCCATGGCATACACTGGTGGTAGTGCAAAACTGTAACTTTTGTTAGATGTTTGTTAACAAAACTACATGTTTACCTTTTGACTCTGCAATCTCACGTCTAGGTATTTATCTTAAAAATATACTTCCAACAATATGAAAATACATTTACATAAAATTGTTCACTGGAGCATGTGTAATGACAAGATATTGGAAAAATCTAAACATCAATAAACAGAAGAAACTATTTTGTTTATTAACACAATGGAGTAGCTATTAAAAAAGATAATCCTATAAATTGATCTGGATCTAAGTAACAAGTGATGAATTCACAGTGGTGGATTCCCTGGGTTTTCTTTTTGTCTCATATATCCCAACTTGGAGCTAAAGAAGCAAGAAGCCTGAAAACACTAACAGGTGTAATTATAAATAGTCCTAACAAAAGCCTGCTCTCTGAAAATAAAGGACCAGAAGAAAAGCCTAGCAGACAGAAGATTTTTAGGCAATTGTTCTACTCCAACCAGAAATCACCAAAAAACCCCCACCAAACTGTGGTGCCTCACACCCACACTAGCAAAGGCCGAGTAAGGAACCTACACTTCTACTTTGAACAGGCCCTAACAACCTCCCTCTTGGATGGCTTATGGAAGACTGAAGAAGGAAGCCTGGACTATCATCCCAGATTTCAGTTAGGAGGGCCCCTGGAGTCATGTGAGAAACCTGGATTTCTATTTCCCCTACTCAGTAGTGAAGAGGTACTCCTCACACTACCTGCTAGGTCAGTGTCAGAATAGGTGTAAGCAGAGTCACAATCTTTACCACTGCCCAGTCTAACAGAGCCACCCCTGCTTCTCTGGTGTATATGGAGGGCAAGTGGAAAGCAATAAGCCACTCCTCTCTTAGCAGGGGAGCTATAAAAAGGTGGTTAACACCCTCACCCAGGTTATCAGTGCAGAGTGAGTGGGAAACCTGGATTTCTACCCTTTATGTGGCAGAGCAAAATGGCACACTCCCCTTCTGCATGCCAGAGGGTTGTCAGAGAAAGTCAGGTAAACCAAGGTTTAAATAAAACTTAGAATCTAATAATATAATAGACAAAATGTCCACATTTCAACTGAATATCAATAACTAGGAAAATCTCAGACTGAATGAAAAAGGACAAGAATGCATGGAGATAAAGGTCTTAGAATTATATAACAGAAAGCACACATCATAAAAATGCCTGAACAATAACAAACCCACTTGAAATAAATGAAATGCAAACTCACAACAAAGAAGTGGAAAATAAATGAGAAGACATACAAAATAACCAAATGGAAAGAAAAGAATTGAAAAATATAACTCAAGCTCAATGGCTGGGAAAAGCAGAAATAGAAAAAAAGAATCAGTGAACTGTATTATATAAAAATAGGAATTGCCCCATTCGAACAAGGAAGAAAATAGGCTGAAAAAAATAAAATGAAAGTACTGAGGAACCTGTGAGAGTATAACATAAGAGCAAATAGTCATGCCTCTGAAATCCTGGAAGGAGAGGAAAAATATGATAGAGCTGAAAAAGTACTTGAAATAATTGCTGAAAACTTCCTACGGCAAAGGACATAAACAAATTCAAGAAGCGGAGTGAACTTCAAACAAAATTAACTTTCTTTGTGCCCCCCCAAATGCAACAGTACAACACGTCATACTTCTGAAAACGAAAGATAAAAATCTTGACAGTAGCAAGATAGAAACTCCACCTTACTTTTAGAGGGAAAAAAAAAAATTAAAAGAGCAGCAGACTTATGAGAAACCAGAGACTAGAAAGAAGCAATACATTAGTATTTTTGTTTGTTTTTTTGAGTTGGAGTCTCACTCTGTCACCCAGACTGGAGTGCAGTGGCCGCTCCCAGCCACCGCAGCCTCGACCTGCTGGGCTCTGGTGATCCTTCTCCTTAGCCTTCCGAGTAGCTGAAACTACTGGTGCGTGCTACCACGCCCGACTAATTTTTGATTTATTGTAGAGATGAGGTCTCACCAAGTTGCCCAGGCAGGTCTCGAACCCGCGGGCTCAGGCAGTCCACTCACCTCAGCCTCCCAAGGCGCAGGATTACGGGCTAAGCCATCAAGCCCAGCTCCTTATACTTCTTTCAAGTCTACTTTTTTTTTGAACTGGGGTCTCACTCTGTTGCCAGGCTGGAGTGGAGCAGCATGATCATGGCTCACCACAGCCTGGACCTCTTAGGCTCAGTTGGTCTTCCTGTCTCAGCCTCCTGAGTAGCTGGAACTACAGGCATATGCCACCATACCCAAGTAATTTTTTTTTGGTAGAGATGAGGTCTCACTATGTTGCCCAGGCTGGTCTTGAATTCCTGGGCTCAAGCAATCCTCCTACCTCAGTCTCTCAAAGTGCTGCAGTTACAGGCATGAGCCGTTCTGCCTAGCCTCGAGTATACACTTTTATCTTTTTCCTCATCATCCAGTTTTATTTTTTTTCTCTGAAATTATCTGTAAGATCAGGACTGATAAGCATGTTTTTATTTACTATTGATAGGCAATAGTTTTTCCTTTCTATAGGCCAGAGGTCTTGTTTAATATTTTTAATGTCAAATACTTGAACCACAAATCATATTCCTGCTACTCAGATATGGTTTACAGTTCTAAATTTTTTGTAAAAATAAATGTAAATTTCTACTTTGTGTATTTTTATTATACACAATGAATTCATATATGTAGTAAACGTTGGTTACAAGTAATCCTTCTGAAGAAGGACCTTCAATAACACTGTTCAAGTTGCTGCTGAGCTTATAATTCTCACGGAAAAGATACCGTGGATGTTATTGTTTTAGCAGATTTCAAATTTTCAAATATTAAAATCTCTCTAGTGATTTACTTGAGATTTTCAGAGAGCTACATTTCCTGAGATAGATGAAGGTATCAAAGGCTTATTTTATATAGAATATGGTTCTCAAAATTCTGTCAACTGTGACTCCTATATTTTCAAATTGTACTCACCTATTTCCTTCTCAGCATTCCTTTTTGTATAAATTTGAATTCTTTGACATTAAATAACACGTAAGCTATAGCCAAATGTACCCCTAAAATCATGACAACTACAGGATATCCTTCCAATATGAATTTTTTGGTTTTGTGTTTAAGGGTCGACTGACAGCTAAAGGCCTTTCTACATTTACTGTACTTATATATCCATGACAGCCTTCTCACAATTATAAAATTACAAGGCTTCTTTTTAGTAGAAAGTCTTCAGTTTGAATGACTACTAAAGACCTTTCCATATCGATTACATTTAGAACCATTTCTGCCAAAAATGTATCATCTGCTGAGAAATGTCTGAGTTGTTTGGCACTACCTGCCATAGCTTTAAAAGCTTACACATAGCCTTGAAAGGAGTAATTCCAGTTCTAGGTATAAAATAAAAAGAAATACATATACACACAGACACTCAAAAGACATAAACAAGAATATCTATAGCAATATTTTTATTATAACACAAAATTATAAAAAATACAAATATCCTTCAACAGGATAAATAGCAGTATATTCTTAAAATGGAATAGTATACCAAATGAAAATGAATACACTACTGCCACATGCAATAATGTACAAATCTTAAAAATGTTGAGTGAAATAAGGAAGACACAAAATAATTCATGACGTATGATAAAATATACAAAGTTCAAAAACATGCAAAAACTACTTTATGATGTTAGAGGCTAGGGAAGTGGTTACTTTAGGGAATATTTCTTATTTCACAGAGTGCTATGAGCAGTATAGTTCATAAATATTTTCTTTCTCTTAAGAAGATTGATGCTTATAATAATTTTGTATCTTGCCTCTGTATTATTAAGTGTTCTAAAAAAATTATTTGAGTCAGCAGGAGTAGTTGAAATTTTTCAAAAGTAGCTTCATAATTGATAGTGTTCAATAATAATGATCATACCCATTTTATATGCTAGTAAACGGTAGATAAATAGTTATGTAGTATGGTACCTTAAGTTAATAACTATTATTACATTTGGGATTAAAATTACATTAACATGTTTAAGCATGCTTTTTCTTTTCGAAATTAAAGGTCTACAATAATTTGGAATGGATTCACAAAGAAATCAGACCACTTACTTCATTTCTATGTTTTCTCCCTTGTGAGTTCTTTGGTGGACAATGAGGTTTCTCTTATAACTGAAGGACTTACCACACTCATTACAAACATAGGGTTTCTCACCTGTGTGAGTTCTCTGATGCACAATGAGATTTGTCTTCTGGCGGAAGCACTTTCCACATTCATTACATTTATATGGTTTCTCTCCTGTATGAGTTCTTTGATGATGAATGAGGTATGACTTCCTGCTAAAGGCTTTCCCACACTGAGGACATTCATAGGATTTCTGCCCTGTATGTATTTTCTGATGTACAGTGAGGGTTGCTTTCTGGCGAAAGGACTTCCCACATTCATTACAGATATAGGGTTTCTCCCCCGTATGAATTCTCTGATGTAGATTGAGGTTAGTCTTCTGACTGAATGATTTCCCACATTCATTACATTCATACGGTTTCTCTCCTGTATGAGTTCTGTGATGATCAATGAGGTATGACTTCATTCTAAAGGCCTTCCCACAGTGAGGACATTCATAAGATTTCTCCCCTGTATGTGTTCTCTGATGTGCTACAAGGGTTGTCTTCTGGCGGAAGGACTTTCCACATTCTTTACAAATATAGGGTTTCTCCTCATTATGAGTTTTCTCATGAAGAGCAAGGGTTGTCTTCTGGGAGAAGGATTTCCCACATTCATTACATATATAAGGCTTTTCCCCTGTATGAGTTCGTTGATGTACAGTAAGGTTTGCCTTCTGATGAAAGGACTTCCCACATTCTTTACAAATATAGGGTTTTTCCCCTGTATGAATTCTTTGATGTAGAGAGAGTGTTGTCTTCTGGCGGAAGGACTTCCCACAGTCATTACACTCATATGGTTTCTCTCCAGTGTGAGTTCTTTGATGACGAATGAGGTGTGACTTTAACCTGAAGGCATTCCTACATTGTAGGCATTCATATGATTTCTCCCCTGTATGTGTTCTCTGATGATCTGTGAGGGCTGTCTTTAGGCGGAAGGACTTACCACATTCATTACAAGCAAAGGGTTTTTCTCCTGTGTGAGTCCTCTGATGATCAATGAGATATGACTTCCTTCTAAATGCATTTCCACATTGATGACATTGATAGGGTTTTTCCTCTGTGTGAATTCCTTGATGCAGAATCAATACTGACTTCCTGCAGAAGGATTTCCCACATTCACTGCATGTATGTTTTTTTTCAATATTGTTTGCTCTTCTCTTTTTATTATATACAGATGAATCTTCTGCTCTGTAAGCTCTATTATGTGTAACTAGGCCACCCCTTTTAAGGAATGATTTATCACAATCATTATATCCAAATGACTGTGCTGGAATTTCCATTTTCTGATAATGTATAAGTACTTCATTATGACTGAAAGTTTTGCCACTTTGGTTATGCGATTTGCCTTCAGGATAAGCTGTCTCTTGCTTAGTACTGAGGAGTGATTTCCCACATCCATTATATTCACTAAGTCTCTTTCTTGCAGGATTTAGATTGTTGATGATTAATTCTGAAACATTTTTAAAAATCCTTCCATGTGTATCATACTCAACAGCTAGATTTTTTGACTTAACAGTGTTTTTGCCTAGAGTAAATATCTTTTCATATATATTAGTCTTCTCCTTAACCAGTTTTTTGTGATTGCTGCATACAACTGATCTAGAATACTTATCTTGGTGTTCCTTGAATTTCACTAAAAAGTCTTCAGTTTTCCAGTTTTCCTCTAGAAAAGAATATAATTAATAACAGCTTATAAAAATTTACACACATGCTATGCAAAGGAATTTTACCAGGGTCTAGCATGTGAAGCCAAAGGAAACCCAGGACAAAAATAAATAAGTGGGACTTAATTAAATTAAAAAGCTTCTGCATAGCAAAATAAATAATCAACAGAGTAAAGAGGCAACCTATAGAATGGGAGAAGATATTCGCAAACTATATGTCTGACAAAGGAGTACTATTCAGAATCTACATATAAATCAAACAAATCAGCAAGACAAAAGCAAACAGTCTCATTAAAAAGCAGGCAAATGACATGAACACACATCTCTCAAAAGTTACACAAATGCCCAACAAACATATGAAAAAATGCTCAACAATACTCATTACCAGGGAAACGTGAGTTAAAAACACAATGAAATACGACCTTACAGCAGTCAGAACGGGCAATAATAAAAAATAAAAAAAAATAGATGCTGATGTGAATGTGGTGAAAAGGGAACACTTATACACTGTTGGTGGGAGTGCAAATTAGTACAAACTCAATGGAAAGCAGTATAAAGATTTTTCAGAGAACTAACAGTATAGAAGATCTACCATTTAATTCAGCAATCCCATTACTAGGTATCTACCCAAAGGAACAGAAGTCCTTATACAAAAAAGACACCTGCACACAATTTCAAAGATGTGCAATCAACCTAATGCCCATCAACTGATCAGTGGATAATAAAAAATGTGTATATATGCCATAGAATACTATTCAGCCATCAAAAAGAATGAAGTAACAATGTCTTTTGCAGCACCTTGGATTGAACTGGAGAACACATCATCAGAAGTGAACTAACCCAGGAAGAGAAAAACCAAACACTGCATGTTCTCACCTGCATGGGAGCTAAACTAAGGATCTGCAAAGGCATCCAGAATGCTATTACTGACACACGAGACTCAGAAGGGGAATATTAGAAAGAACTGGTTGGATGAAATATCAACTATTGGGTACAATGTACACAGGTGGGGTGGTGGGTATACTTAAAACCTAGATTTCTTTTCCACTATACAACACATCTAGTAATCACAAACTCTTTGAACCCCCTAAAGCTATTGAAATAAAAATTCAAAATCTGAAAAAAAAGGAGGAAACAAGTGATGGTCTATCTTGTTAAGAAAGTAACAATATACAGTGAATGACTTGGAGCAAAAATTGTAACAAAGACACTGGTAATTACAGTAATAAAGATATGAAATAAGATAGTTATCATTTTGTATGATTTCAGGAGAAATGGGAATGGGGGCGATGTCAATATATTTCACACAAATTGTGAAGAGATCCATATGAAATGGTAACAGAAACAGAAGAGTCAAGCTGACTTCACAGCAAGAACAAAATAATTTAGAAATAGATAAAAGGAAAAAAAATTTTTTTTTTTTATTTTTTTTTTTGAGTTGGAGTCTTACTCAGTCGCCCAGACTGGAGTGCAGTGGCCGCTCCCGGCCACCGCAGCCTCGACCTGCTGGGCTCCGGCGATCCTTTCACCTCAGCCTTCCAAGTAGCAGGAACTATAGGTGCCTGCTACCATGCCCAGCTAATTTTTGTTTTTTGATTTATTGTAGAGATGAGGTCTCATCAAGTTGCCCAGGAAAGATACAAAGGTCTCGAACCTGCAGGCTCAGGCAATCCACTCACCTCAGCTTCCAATGCGTGGGATTACAGGCTGAGCCACTGAGCCCGGCTGGAAAAAATTTAAGAGCTGGGAAAGTTAGTGATTTTGATTTCTCACATGTTATGAGATGACAGACTGTGGGACTCCTAATGGACTAGAGTAAACGTGGGAGAAATGTTAGAGCCATTTACATAAAGCAAGAAGTATGAGTTCTGAGGATGGATGGAATTATTATAACTTAAATCACTTGAGGACAAATTAGAGAAATGAATGAGAGCACAGTGAAAACATATACATTTATTTTTAAAAAAGTAAAATCGATGTGACTATTATGTGCTAGCCATTTTTCAGGCAATATGACCACAATGGTAAAGAAAAGAGACCAAGTTATAAATAACATTCAAGGAATCAGGATAAGAATGAGTTAGTGATGCTTTACCCAAATGAAGGGATGATTTCAGCAGTGACGATTGGTCATTTAAAATGAACCACAGCCGGGCTCGGTGGCTCAGCCTGTAATCCTGCGCTTTGGGAGGCCGAGGTGAGTGGATTGCCTGAGCCCACGGGTTCGAGACCCGCCTGGGCAACTTGGTGAGACCTCATCTCTACAATAAATAAAAAAATTAGCTGGGCGTGGTAGCGCGTGCCTGTAGTTCCAGCTACTCGGAAGGCTAAAGCGAAAGGATCACCGGAGCCCAGCAGGTCGAGGCTGCGGTGGCCGGGAGAGGCCACTGCACTCCAGTCTGAGCGACAGAGTGAGACTTCAACTCAAAAAATAAATAAATAAATAAATAAAAAAAATAAAATAAAATGAACCACAAAGTTTTAATGGAAGAAAATGGTAACTTTGAAATTTTCAGGCTGGGCTGAGGCAAGTGATAATTTTAAAATTAACAGCTAAATTTGTGGTAAGAATGGGAACTTAGACTTAGCAAAGAAAACAAATCTGAGGTATTATGAAGGAAAGGTAAGGAAAGAAAATGGTAATTAACTAAGGAGAAGATCATTAACCAAGAATTTCCTCTCTTTTTAAAGATAGATTTAAGAGTGCCTAGAAGAAAAGAACTGTACCACAATGGCAATGAAGACTGAGAATGCTAGAAAAAGAGAAACAAAGCAAGAAAAAAGATATGAAAGAAAGAAGGCTTATAGTACATTTTGGGTAAATTAAGAGTGGCAAATATCTTTGATACTACCAAGCAAACTAGAAAATAATATTATCTGGGAGAGTGACATGTAAAAGTGTGGGTTTGAGTTTTATAGGCATGAAAGTCATTTCAGAGGTCAGAAGACTTTAAAAAGATACTACTAAGAGATTTCAATGGTACCACCCCCACCCCTTAACCCCTTTAAACTTACATTCCACTAGACTGCATTTGCCTGGGAGTCAGAAACTCACCTAAGCAGGTATGACCTGCAAATGATGTCCATGGCTCCTCTCCTCGTTCCAACTTGAGGATGACATCGGGTTTGGTCATGTGACACCCTGATTAAATAGAGGAGACTAAGACTTGATGCTAAGTTGGTTGGCATTTAATATTTAATACCTTTGAAAAATGAGTAAGGTGCATTGTTTAGTACTGCAAATTAAGATACTCAATTGTGTAACAATAAACAAACCACCTTGCGCTGAGCAAGTGAAGACACAATAATTCCTTCTGCTAACCAAAGGAATTCATCACCTCTTACTCCTGAAATTTATGACTGCACATACTTTAGGCACTTTAAGAGGAATTGCATGCTACTGAAAGTTTCAAAGAGAGTTTTCCTCTTACCCACAGAGATGAGGTGGCAATAGTTTTCCAACATCACATCCATGTATAGAGTCTTCTGAGCAGGATCCAGGTGCTGCCATTCCTCCTGAGTGAAGTCCACAGTCACATCTTTGAATGACACTGATCCCTGTAATGGACAGAATTATAATCAGATCAGGTCGACTAGAAATTGTGAACTATTTTTAGACCCTGCTCTTTTGTGGCACTTATGTAAACACTTCTAAAGGAAGACTATCATTTTCCCCTGTTTTATGATTTACACTGTAGGGAAAACAAAAATCTGGGTTGAAATACCTGCCACTGAGTTTTTAAATAACACATTGGAAGAATATTTACTGTAAAGTCACCTTATGCTCAAACTTGTATTAGTTTATTGAGGTGCCAAGACAAACAAAATACTGTTCTGCTAACGAAGTTATAGCCCAGAGGCATGCAACAAATACTTGCTAGAAAGTACACAAGCCGGGCTCGGTGGCTCAGCCTGTAATTCCGCGCCTTTGGGAGGCTGAGGTGAGTGGATTGCCTGAGCCCGCGGGTTCGAGACCCACCTGGGCAACTTGGCGAGACCTCATCTCTACAATAAATCAAAATGAGCCGGGTGTGGTAGCGCGCGCCTATAGTTCCAGTTATTTGGAAGCCTGAGGTGGAAGGATCGCCAGAGCCCAGCAGGCGAGGCTGCGGTGCCAAGAGCGGCCACTGCACTCCAGTCTGGGCGACAGTGAGACTCCAATTCAAAAAAAAGGAAGTATGTGTAAACACAAACCTGCAAGAAGGTGTTACTGGTACAACACAGAAGTATGTACAAAAGACAGCATGTATCACAAGGGTAGAACCATTTCTCAGGCTTTACTAAGGAGATAAATTTTTTCCCTTTCAACATGAGTATGTTATACAGGAAGAAAATGGTTTTAAAATGCATGATGGGGCTTTCATCTTACAGCAAGAACAGAGTGAAATGGTCAGAGAAATGTTCACTCAGATGACAATTATAAAATCTGGATACAACAGACAATAAACAATTAGAAGGCGGCACTGGAAAGCAACCACAGCAGGCAGAAACTGGAGAGTAACTTATCCTTGAAGAACAGCAACTGCAGTGTGTAAGGATTGTTAATTCTGTGGTTTTTTGCATCAAGATACTTGAAACCTCACAATTCTTGTGGCATCAAACAACCACTTATGTCCTCAATGGTGACGAAGACATACTTTAGAACTAGCTGATCAACAGGAAATTTAGGCTAATTCTGGAAGTGAGAGAACTAGAGAAGGGATGAGACTCAAAATCTGAGTTTAAACTCTGCTAAAACCCTTGATTGATAAAATATGTATGTGTTGAAGAGACCGCAGAAGGCTTAGCAAAAAGCAGATGGAAATAAACCGAAAAAGAGTCTTGAAAAATAAAAGAGTACCTCGCAAGATTCTAAGATTTATGCTTCTTGACTGGTGGTATTCCACAAACTGATCACAGCTCAAGAAGAGTAAAACTGAAGGCTTACTGGAATGAGGTGTCAGAGCTCGGGCTGACAAAGTAGCAGGAAGTACATGGAGTAAAACTCCAGCAAAAAAGAACTGTAGGAAGTAAGCTCCAAAATCTAAGTATAAAAACTCATCAATTCTTTGAGTGAAAGTTAAAGTACATAAATACCAAGGGAGAACCTATCCACTTTTAGGGAGCTAGGGTAAAAAATAGGAGCTAGAAGCTTAAAGAATATACCAACTGCTTCACACTGAGGATGGGGAGACAAAGTTTGAGACTGGAGGCCTAGCAAGCTAATTGCCTACTTAAAAAAAAAAAAAATCCCAATAATCCCCGGAAAAACATAACAGATATAATACAATTTGGATTACAATATTATTTATGATGTCCAGCTTTACAAGCAAAAATGACTAGACATGAAAACAAAATAAAGTAAAAAGTGGTAGGGGGAATATGACCCATAGTCAAAAAAGACAGCCACAAAAACTAATTCCTAATGGGCTCTAATGCTGGATTTTGCCAAAAGAGAACTTCAAAGCAGTTGTTTTAAATGTGTGCCATGAAATAATAAAAAACACAGAGTGGTATCTAAAATGTAAACTACAAAAAAGAAACAAATTAAAATTCAGAGCTGGTAAGTACAATAACTAAAAAGAAAAATTCACTAGATGAGCTCAATAGTGGAGCAGAAATAGAAAAAGAATCAGTAACGTTGTGAACACATCAACAGAAAATAAGCAATCTAAATAGAAAGAAAAAAGAACGAAAAATGAACAGAATCACAAAGAATTGTGGGTCAGTTTCAAAGTAATCCCACACAGATGTAACTAGAGTCCCACAATGGGGAAATTAAAAAAGAGGCAGAAATAAATTTGAAAACAATGAACTAAAACATCAAAATTTTTATTTTATTATTTTTTTTTAAGTTGGAGTCTCACTCTGTCGCCCAGACTGGAGTGCAGTGGCCGCTCCCGGCCACTGCAGCCTCGACCTGCTGGGCTCCGGCGATCCTTCCGTCTCAGCTTTCCGAGTAGCCGGAATTATAGGCGCGTGCTACCACGGCCGGCTAATTTTTTATTTATTGTAGAGATGAGGTCTCACCAAGTTGCCCAGGCGGGTCTCAAACCCGCGGGCTCAGGCAATCCACTCACCTCAGCCTCCCAAAGGCGTGGGATTACAGGCTGAGCCACTGAGCCCAGCTTAAAACATCAAAATTTAACAAAACTCCACCCCTGCCCAACAAAAGCTTTTAATTTACATATTCAAAGATCTTAATGAACCCTAACAGGATTAACACCAAGGAAAATCACACTTAGCCAAACCCTAATCAAACTGCTGAAAAGCCAAAGATAATGTCAATTAAGAATTCTAGATTCAGCAAAACCATTCGATTAAAAGTAAAGGAAACAAAAATATTTTCAGATAAAACCTGAGAGAATTCATCACTAGCAGGACTGCACCATCACAAATGTTAATAAAGGAAATTCTCCAGGATGAAGGCCTAAACAACACTGGATGATAACTAAGGTCTTTAAGAAGAAATGAAGATGAGAACAGTTAAACATAAGAGACTATAAATGTTAATTTCTTCTTCCAAAAGTTATGATGGTTTTAAGCAGCAGTTGGTAAACACCTGCTATTTTGGCATGAAAGCAGCCCATAGATAAAATATACATGAGCAAAGTTGTGTTTCAATAAAACACATTTATGGATACTGAAATTTAAATTTCATAAAATTTTCATGTGTCAGAAATACGTTTGTTTCTTTTAAAAATTTTCAGACATTGAAACCATTCTTAGCTCACAATCTGTACAAAAATAGTAAGTAGGTTGCATTTGGCCTGTGGGCTATAGACCTTTGGTTTAAAGTAAACATGCTAATACCATTTATTATAAACATAAACATCACATACACGGCAAACAAAAAAACAAAAGATGGGGGTATTAATAAATGAAACTATAATGTTGCAAGATTGATGCATTTTTACCTTAACTAATTTACTGCTAATGCTCAGAAAATCTTAAGTTAAAGATGCATACTGTAAGCCTAGAGTAACAACAACAAGAAAAACCACAAACATATCAATAAAAAGTCAGCAGAGGAATGAAAATAAATTATTAAAATGTATTTGACTGACACAAAAAATACAATAGAATGTTGGACAAGATAAATAAAAACAGGCTAGGAGGAACCTAAAGGTATTACAAAATTAAAGAGGTAAATCTGAAAATGCTATGTATTTCAATTATATGACATTCTAGAAAGTGCAAAACTTTGAAGACAGTAAAAAGATCAGTGGGGCTGGGCTTGGTTGGTCACATCTGTAATCCCAGCATTTTGGGAGACCAAAGTGGAAGGATGGCTTGAGCATAGGAGTTTGAGAACAGACTGGAAAACATAGTGAGACTATGAAAAATTTGAAGTGAGACCTTAACTTAACACAAACCAAAAAAAAAAAAAAAACCCAAAACAAACAAAAAACCCAAAATGCCACCCTAAAACAAACCAAAGAATCTTACAAAAAAACAAGACTCAAATATATTCTGTCTACAAGGACATATTTTAAATAATAAAGACATAAATAGACTAAAGTAAAAAGATGGAAAAATATATACAAACATTAACCATGGGAAATCTGATGTAGCCGCTGTACTATAAGACAGATTTCAAATTACTACTAGAGACACAAAGGGATACGCTATAATAATAAAAGAGTAAATACATCAGGAAGACGTCACAATCACAAAGGTACAGGGAACTAATAACAGTTTCAAAATACATGAAGCAAAATTTGACAAAGTAAAATGAGATTAAAAAAAAGTCTGAAGTCATGGTTCATGTTAATATGTTTGTTAGTAACTCAAAGGATCAAACTAAAGGGGAAAAATTCTGTAAATAACTAGCATATCTAAAAAATACTATCAGCCGGGCTCAGTGGCTCAGCCTGTAATCCCACGCTTTCGGAGGCTAAGGATTGCCTGAGCCTGCGGGTTCGAGACCCACCTGGCCAACTTGGCGAGACCTCATCTCTACAATAAATAAAAAAAAAATTAGCCGGGCATGGTAGCGCGTGCCTGTAATTCCAGCTACTCGGAAGGCTGAGGCGGAAGGATCGCCGGAGCCCAGCAGGTCGAGGCTGCAATGGCCGGGAGCGGTCACTGCACTCCAGTCTGGGCGACAGAATGAGACTCCAATTCAAAAAAAAAAAAAAATTAAATAAAAAATAAAAAATACTATCAACCATCAAACCTTATTTGACATTTATAGAAAAACACTTTCAACAATTTCACAACACATACTCTTTTCAAGAGGAAATGGGCCGCTCACCAAGACAGGACATAAAACAAGTCTTAATAGATTAAAGACAAATCCATATGGAATATAATCTCTTACAACAATGTAGCTAAATTAGATCTCAATAAAATATCCAGATAAGTCTCAAATATTTGGAAATTAAATAATGTACTTTGAAGTAATCAAGTGGGGGGGAGTCAAAGAATAATAGAAAATAAAATTTTTATGAAGTATTTCTAACTAAATAAAAACAGACCAAAACTTATAGATGAATTAAAGCAAGTTCAGAGAGAGCTTACACATTTAAATGCTTATATAAAAAAACCTGGTCAGGTGTAGTGGCTCACATCTAGCACTCTGGGAGGCTGAGGGGAGAGGACTATTTGAACTCAGGAGTTTGAGACCAGCCTCAGCAACACAGCAACACCTGATCCCTACAACAACAACAACAAAAATTAGCCAGCCAGGCATGGTGGCACGCGCCTAGAGCCCTGGCTACTTGGGAGGCTGAGACAGAAGGATCACCTGAGCCCAGGAGGTTGAGACCGTGGTGAGCTGTGATAATGCCACTACATCCCAGCCTGGGCAACAGAGTCAGACTCCGACTCAAAAAAGAAGAGAAAAAAAAAGAAAAGCAGTAGTTTAAACTTTTTATGAAGCTTAAAAAAGCATATTAAACCAAAAGGAAATAGAAGAAAATAATAAAGATAAAAACAAAATTATGCTAGGCATGGTGCCTGTAACCCCAGCACTTTGGGAGGCTGAGGAGGGAGAACTGCTTAGGACAGGAGTTTGAGACCAGCCTGGATAACACAGTGAAATCCCATCTCTACAACAAAAATTTTTTTAGGTCAGGTACATTGGCTTATGCCAATAATACCAGTATTTTGGAAGGTTGAGATGGGAAGATCACTTGAGATCATGAGTTCAAGACCAGCCTGAGCAACACAGTGAGACTCAATCTCTTTAAAAAAAAAAATTAGCGGGACATGATGGCACTTGCCTTTAGTCCTAGCTTCTAGGGAGGCTGAGACAGGAGGATTGTTTGAGCCCAGTAGTTCAAAGTTGCACTGAACTCTGATTGTACCACCACACTCCAGCTGGGCAACATATCTCTAATTATCAGCAAATAACACTGAAATAGGAAATTAATAAACAATGAGAAAAAAAGCAATAAAACTTGAAGCCAAATTCTTGAAAGTTATCACTAAAATAGAAAACGCTCTAGTTAGATGGAATAAGAAATAAAGCAGAACATAAAAAAATACCACTATTAGAGCCTACAAATATTGATGGATAACAAGGGATGATTATAAATAAATTAAGGGCAATAAATTAGATCATGTAGATAAAATGAACAAATGCTTTCACTTAACAACTATGAGTTACTATAAGAAAATCTGGAGCCGGGCTCGATGGCTCAGCCTGTAATCCCGCGCCTTTGGGAGGCTGAGGTGAGCGGATCGCCTGAACCCGCGGGTTCGAGACCCGCCTGGGCAGCGAGACTTCATCTCCACAATAAATCAAAAAATCAGCCGGGCGTGGTAGCGCATGCCTGTAATTCCGGCTACTCGGAAGGCTGAGGCGGAAGTATCGCCGGAGCCCAGCAGGTTGAGGCTGCGGTGGCCGGGAGCGGCCACTGCACTCCAGTCTGGGCGACAGAGTGAGACTCCAACTCAAAAAAAAAAGAAAATCTGGGCTGGGTTCAGTGGCTCAGGCTGTAATTCCAGCACTTTGGGAGGCCAAGGTGAATGGACTGCCTGAGCCCGCGGGTTCGAGACCCGCATGGGCAACTTGGTGAGACCTCATCTCTACAATAAATCAAAATTAGTTGGCCGTGGTAGTGTGCGCCTGTAGTTCCAGCTACTTGGAAGGCTGAGGCGGAAGGATCGCTGGAGTCCAGCAGGTCGAGGCTGCAGTGGCCGGGTGTGGCCACTGCACTCCAATCTGGGGACAGAGTGAGACTTCGACTCAAAAAAAAAAAAAGAAAAAGAAAATCTGAAATCTTTAAACAAGATACTGATTTACAATTTGAAAAGTTCTCATAAAGACTTTTTTAGATTCAGAAGACTTCAAGGTGAATTCTAGCAAATGTTTAAGAGTTAATGAGAATATCACACTCTTTTTTGGAAAACAGAACTGTGTAACACTTTCCAACTCATTTAAAGGGAAGAAATATACTGTTAACAAAACAAGAAAAAGGTATTGAAAAAAATTATAGACTGGTATCTGTGATGAATACCAATACAAAGAAAGTTAACAAAATATTAGTAAATTGAATAAGATGATATATAGAAAGCACAACACATCATGAACCTTCAAGTTGGGAACTTTCAAAGGTGTGAATGTGTGTTCATCTGTCCAATCATGTAAGTTAACTCATGTGTCTGGTGTACATTGTCATGTGTGTGCATTCTCTACAAGTGGTTGTGCTTTATGTACTTTACTGTTCAGTACTGTATATAGTAGTACAGTATCTTTATTTAAAGTCCATGATGTCCAGAAGCAAGCGTAAAAGTAGTGGTGTTGTAGCTGGTACTGTAGAACTGACTGTGCTAGTCGTGTACCTAAGCTAACTTTGCAGGATTTATGAGCAAACTGGACTTATGAATATGGTCTTGGAACGGAATTCATTCATATGTAGGGGAATTACTGTATCTACTCATTATAAAACTCTCAATAAATAAGAAATAGAAAGAATTTCCACAATCTGATGACATGCAACTACAAAAAAACAGCTAACAACACAATTAATGATGGAAGTTTTTCCCTATAAGATCAGAAGTTAGACAAGGGTGTTTCGCCAATTCTATTCAACACTGTATTGAAGATCCTAGATAGTACATAAAGAATGAAAAACAAAATAAAAGGCCTACAGATTAGAAAGGAAGAAGGTAAGCTGTATTTAAAGATGACACGACTATGTTTGAAGAAAGCACTAAGGAATTTATATGATAAGGGTACTAGTAATAAGCAAATTTAGCTAGGTCACAGCATTCAAGGTCAAAATAGAAAAATTGTTTTTATTTTAATATACTAACCACAAAAAACTGAAAATGAAATTAAAGAATAAAACTAATAAAATATTTGTAAGACCTGTACACTGAAAATCACAAAATACTGCTGAAAGAAATTTCAAAGTCCTAAATGAGATGATACGTCTTGTCCATGGAATGATAACATATTAGCATACCAGTTATCTCCAACTGATCCACAAAGTCCTCGGAAACCCAATCATAATCCAAGCAGGTTGTTTTTTGTAGAGAATGACAAGTTAACTCTAAAAGTATATGAAAATGTAATACACCAATCATATCTAAAACCAGTTTGAAAAAGTTGTAAGATTAACAGTAAGAAGGGGGGACCCCAAAAAACTAGAATGATCTTTTGGAGGGCAGGTCCCTTGTAGTATACTTATAATATGTTTCCCCAGATCAAATGGTCAACCAAAGTTTTTATTTGGAAGTTTTAAAAAAGTTGTGTCACAATTTGTAGACAAAATATCCCAAGTTTGTGGCAAACAGGTGACTGGTTCTTCCATCATGACAAAACGCACCTACCCCACACCATGCTAAGTGTTTAGCAGTTTTTGACCCCAAATAGCCTGATCCTGGTGCTCCACCCTCCTTATTCGCTGATCTCAGGGCTTTCTTTTGTTTTCCCCTATGAAAAAAGTCCTTAAAAGGAAATGTTTTGCTGATGTGGAAGAAGTGAAACAAACAAACAAAAAACAGAAGTACTAAAAGGCATCAAAATTGACGAGTTACAAAACTGTTTTGAGCAGTGGAAAAAGCATCTCTATAGGTGTACTGCATCAAATGAAGAATACTTGAAAGGTAGCTGAAGTTTGAACATGTAAGAATAAATACATAATTTCTTTTTTAATTTTTATTTTAAAGATGTGGGGTACAATTCAGGGTTAGGTATACAAATAGTCATAAATAAATTCCAGGTTCTCTTGGGTCCCTCCCTTGTATTTGATTTTTGGACTTACTAATGAAGACTGTGATATTGGTAAAAGAACAGATATACAGATTAGTGGCAAAGACTACAGAAATACACCTACACAGATATGGTCAACAAAAGTTCTTAGATAATTCAATGGGGACAGTTCATCTTATCACAATGACTCTGGAAAAACTGGATAATCATTAAAAAAAAAAAAAGGAATGTCAGCTCTTACAGCAAAAAAAAAAAAAATAATAAAATTAAATAGAAAATCTAGAACCATAATATTGATAGAGTAAACAAGGAATAACATATTTTCAAATTTGGGATATGCTAAGATTTCTGAGGTAGGACACAAAAAGCATGAATGATAAAATTTTAAAAACCTCATGTAGTTGAATTTCATAAAATTAAAAACATCAGCCACAAAACACATCACTAAGAAAATGAGAATCAAGTTATGGACTGAGAAAAGATATCCACGGCATGTTTATTTGACAACAAACATGTATCTAGAAAATATAAAGAATCCTCACAAGAGTAAGATGACAACAAAACAAAAATTGGCCAAAGGCTGGGTGCAGTGTCTTACACCTGTGATCCTAGCACTGAGAGGCTGAGGTGGGAGAATTGCATGAGACCAGCCTGGGTAACATAGTGAGAACCTGTCTCTACTAAAAAAAAAAAGTTAGCTGGGTAAGCTGGCTCACGCCTGTAGTCCTAGTTACTCAGGATGATGTGCTAGGAAGATTGCTTGGGCCCAGGAGTTTGAGGCTACCGTGAGCTATGACTGCACCACTGAATTCCAGCCTGAAAGCAGAATGAGATTCTGTCTAAATAAATAAATAGATAAATTTTAAAGAAATGGCAAGAGATCTGAACAAACTCACAAAAGATATATGAATAAGCCAGGCTCGGTGGCTCAGCTGGTAATCCCACACCTTGGGAGGCTGAGGTGAGTGGACTGCCTGAGCCCGTGGGTTTGAGACCTGCCTGGGCAACTTGGTGAGACCTCATCTCTACAATAAATAAAAAAATCAGCCGGGCATGGTAGCGCGTGCCTGTAGTTCCAGCTACTTGGAAGGCTGAGGCGGAAGGATCGCTGGAGCCCAGCAGGTCGAGGCTGCGGTGGCCGGGAGCGGCCACTGCACTACAGTCTGGGCGACAGAGTGAGACTCCAACTCAAAAAAAAAAAAAAAGATATATGAATAAAAATAAGCAAAACAAAAATTACTATCATTAGTCATATCAGGGAAATGAAAAATTAAAACAATAATGAAATACTATTACATACACACTAGAATAACTAAAACTAAAAAGTGACCATACCTAGTGTTGATGAGGATATAGAGCTACTAGAACTCTCATATGTTGATGGTGGAAAAATAAAATGCCACAATCACTTTGTAAGTGTAAGTGGCTGTTTCTAATAAAGTTAAGCATATACTTTCCACGCAGCCCACAGATTCCATACCTTGTATTTACCCAGAATTACTAAAAATCTAAGTCCACACAAAGATTACTACACAAATCTTTACAGGATCTTCATTCATAATAGTCAAAAACTGGGGAAAAAAATGTCTACCCAAAGGAGATTGGATAAAAAATGGTGGTATATTCACATACTGAAATACTACTCAGCAATAAAGGAATATACTGCTATACAGAACAACTATGAATAAATTTCAAAAACATTACATTGAGTTAAATAAGCCAATCTCCCAAAAAGTACATATTCTATTTTTCCAATTATAGACAAGGCAAAATGAATATATAGAGGTAGAAGCCAATACATTATCATTGAAGATTGGGGGTGACAGAGGAGCAACTAATTGAATGACAGCATGGAGGAACTTTTAGACTAATGAAATTTTGTAATCTTCATTGTTGTGGTGATTACATAGAGCAATATACTTTTTGAAGTTCATCAACTGTATGCATAAGATGGGTGCTTTACTTCCAGATTTCAAACTTTACTACAAGACTAGAGTAACCAAGACAATAATGGCACTGGTACACAAACAGACACATAGACTAATGGAAAACTAACTTATCTTTGGCAAAGCCAATAAAACAATCATTGGAGAAAGGAAACCATATTTAGCAAATGGAGCTAAGCCCCCAGGACCTTGTCCAACATCTGGACTAAAAGGCCACTGAAAGAGACGGTGCGGCCTCTCCTGGAAGGGGGTGGAAACACCTATCTTGGTGATAGTGGCTATTGACTCCAGGGGGGGGGGATGGCCCAGCCCAGTGCTCTGTTTGCCATCACCACAGAGAATCTTTGGGTCTGTATGAATGTGGCTGGGGTCCAAATTAATTTCTTGATTAATACTGAGGCTAAGTTTTTAGCCCTCATGCTCATACTGAACCTCTTTCTCTTGACACCTGCTCTCTAGTGGGAGTTATAGGTGTTCCAAAAGTTAAATGTTTCATCTAACCTCTAATAAAAAGTTACTAAAAGGTTAATTCAAATTATGACTGTAAAAGGTTATCTATAAAAAGGAAAGCAAAAAGCAAAGGAAAAATATAAAAAAGTTGCTTGTGTACAAATAAGGTTTTAGTAAAAAAAAAATATATATATATAAGAAAAAAATTTTTTTCTTATCTAAGAAGAGATCTTATATGGTAAGTTTCTGTCCAATAATAAAGTAAATAGTTATCTGAAAATTTTTAAAAGAGGGTATAGAACAAAAATAAAAGGTTCAAATATGTCAAAAAAATGGTATAAGCATGCCAAAAATGGTCTGAGGAAAGTTTATTAAAAAATATATATATACAAAAGAAATTCTATAAACAATCTAGGCATAATAAAGTCTTTTCTGGATGCAACTCTCCAAACATTTTTTGGATTTCTCTTCAAATTGTATATAAAATTCACTTGAATGTCTGGTTCAAATTATAATCTAAAACAACCTGTCAGGCTACTACTATAGTCCAGAAATACATTAAAAACTCCAAAAGCAGCCGGGCTCAGCCTGTAATCCCGCACCTTTGGGAGGCTGAGGTGAGTGGATTGCCTGAGCCCGCGGGTTCGAGACCCACCTGGGCAACTTGGCGAGACCTCATCTCTACAATAAATCAAAAAAATTAGCCGGGCATGGTAGCGCGCGCATGTAGTTCCAGCTACCTGGAAGGCTGAGACGGAAGGATCGCCGTAGCCCCCAGCAGGTCGAGGCTGCGGTGGCCAGGAGCGGCCACTGCACTCCAGTCTGGGCAACAGAGTGAGACTCCAACTCAAAAACAAACAAACAAACAAACAAACCCCCCCCCAAAACTCCAAAAGCTGGTACTTGAAATAAGCCACAGAAATTAAAGTTTATCATTTAAGTTATGCTAATAACTTCAGGCTTTGTAGCTTTTGTAAAAAGGGTGCTCAGTCACCACCTAAAATTGTCAAAATGTATGCCTGGCTTCCACTTAATTGTTCTACTTCTTGAAAGAGGGGCTTCCTTCATTTATTTCTTTTAAGACAGAGTCCAGCAATTTCATGCCCACATAACAGTCATGCAAGGATTCCAGTCAGTGCCTGCAAACAATGCCACTGCTGAAACAGATCTGGACGCCTCAAGTCAGACAGCGAGAGATTTTCGATCTCTGGGTAGGCAGGACTACGCCCACTGTCCCCTCTGAAGAAGTTACAGAAAACAGACCTTCACCCCTCAGCACCCCATATGATTATGGGATCAAAAACTCTCTAAAGAATAAGTGATTGAGGCAGGGTAGCTAGCACAGGCTAGACACAGATAAGTTTCCCATAGGTAGGTTTTAGAAGGTGTTCAAACATTTAAAAAATTATATTCTACTGCAGGCCAAGTGGTAGCCTGCCCCACCCCTTGGCAAATCCAAAGAAAACTCCATCAGATGTAGGACTAGGACAGTACAATCTTTCAATTTGCAGTTTAGCATAATAATCACTAGAAATCCTTTGGAGACACAAGTAAACTGAACATAGGTATTTGGTATTTCATCGCTCAGGATCCAAGTCCCTGAAATGGGATTCATTAAAACTTTGAAACTGTTTAACGGTAGGCCTTTTCCTATACCTCTGAAGGAAATGGGGCCACAGATATAGGAGGCCATAAGGAAATGTGTTGTCCATTTGGGACAAATTTTAATCACAGTTCATAAGCTTGTTTTCCGAGGAACTTCCTGGACCATGGAAAACCCATACCAGGGGAGTAAGCGCTACTAAAAATTGAAGAGAGGAAGGACCCAACCAATAGCTATAAGAAAAAAGACCCTAAGGATGGTCCTGTTCCTATACTAGTCCATAGAATTTGAATCCCTAACTTCTCCATCATGACAAAACCTCTCTATGAAGCCTCAAAGGGGGGTGAACAGGAGCCTCTGCTACGGGAAAAGGCCCAGAAACAGTACTTTGAACAAATTAAACAGGCCCTCAGCAATGCACCTGATCTGGGACTCCCAGATGTGACTAAGCCTTTCTTTTTATATGTATTATGAACGTGTTGGCACTGCAGTAGGGGTCTTAACTCAAATACTAGGGTCATGGAATAGACCTATGTCATATTTATCCAAACAGCTATATTCTGTGGCCCAGGGCTGGCCGCCTTGTTTATGAGCCCTGGCAGCCACAGCACTCCTGATAACAGAAGCTGGCAAACTAACTATGGGACAACACCTAACCATCAGGGAGCCTCATGCGGTGATAAATTTAACAAATTACAAAAGGCAATATTGGCTAACAAATGCTTGAATGGTCAGATGTCAGGGAATGCTCTGTGAAAATCCCATGTATTCATCTAGAGGTGGTAAAGACCTTACTACCCATAGAGCCAGGACAGCCAGACCATGATTGCATCAAAATAATAAATGAAGTGTTCTCCAGCCATTCAGATTTAACAGACCAGCCTCTCAGGGATCCTGAGGTCGAATACTTCACGGCCTGGAACAGTTTCATAAGGGAGGAGGAGCGCTTTGCGGGCTATTCCCATTCTTTTAAGCCAGGTGATATAGTATGAGAAAAAGAATGAAATATACAGCCTCTAAAGCCCCTCTGGAGGGGCCCATTTACTGTCCTTAACACTCTGGAAAGTCACCAAAACCCAGAACGGATTTCTCAAGCCCTGCTCAAGAAGCCTGAGAATACATCAGCCATGCTTCAGTCACACATTGGAGGCTGGCTAATTGATCTACGCAGCTGATTAATCTACACGTGGCAGAAGCTTAAGGATTCAGCGGACCTTACTGATAAGCCATTGTTTCGCTTTGTCAGCCTTTGTATTTGCCAAGTGCTATACTGTTTGTTGCTTTATTTGCTATAGAACTGACTTTATTTGCTATAGGACTGAATTGTTATAGAACTGAACATGTTGGAAAAAGGTCTCAGTAGCATTTCTGTTTTCTTTTTTATATCAAAAAGCGTGCCCATGTCCCAGTATAAAAATGGTAAGGCATAAAAACTGGCAATTGGTTTAAAAACATGTTCTCGGGTCTGGAAAAATTTTAGGTACTAAAAGGACAGACTGAGAGCCGAAAGTCATTTTTATCTTGTCCCTAAACCTTAATACAATGATGAGAAAAAATAGAACCAATGTTTTGGAGAAATGCATACTTTAGGTAAAATTAACTTTGCCGACTTTGTCATTTCAGAAACAGACCTCCTGGTGCCAGGAATCAGAGGTATCTCATAGTGGCAATCAAGCTTGCCTAAAGTAAAGAAAAATTACAAGGCCTAAGACATCATGCAATGGGCAAGAATTGTAAAAGTCACAAAACTTGTAATTACAAAAGTTATAACCGATCAGAGGGGGAGCAGATGGGGATCTGATCTTCCGTTAAATTGGTTGCTATCCACAGGGAAGCCAAGAATCCCATGAAGCTACCCTCTGGGAATGCATGGGTGATAGGAGGAGGTGCACCCTCCATTACCTCTAAGGAATGTCGTTCGGGAAGGTGCAAGGAGCACTGGAATCCTGTCTTATCCCGCCTGCCCCAGTAATTATGGGCTCCATCTCTAAGTTTGTGGAAATGGCTGTTAAGCAAAACAAACAAACAAACAAACAAAAACTGCAGCCCACATAATGTTAATGCACCACATTAAAGATGATGCTCTTAACTCATGAAGGATCAAGCATCAAAGGGGGGAATGTGGCAGAAAGGGGCTGATAATAGTTCAAAGTATTCCTTTTAAAGATCAACCTGCAAGCCCCGAAAACCTGCTAGACAGGTTTTGCTTGAGAAAACTAAATAGCCAAGGAAGGCTTTCCTGGAAATGCTAACAGTAGCCAATTTACAACCTTAACCCAAATCCTCTTTGTCAAGTTATTGGTTTACAACCCCTGCTAGTTATGCATATCCTGGAGATGAGACCATTTGTTCTTTGAAAATCTGGTTTTGCTGAGTACAACCTCGGAAATTCCAAAGAATATGTATAGTCACTCAACCTGACCCTCTCCCTTACCTAAACGAAGGTATAAGACCTCTCTCCTCCCTCCCCAGGGTGCTCAGCCTGGGAGCATTAGCCTGCTGAGTCACACTGGTGCTAATAAAACTGCTACTTCCTAAAACAGCCTCGGTGTCACAGCCTCTCTGTGTTCCTGCAACAATCTGTGCGGGAACTGGTTGGACTCTCTTGCACTGCACAGTTCATCACAGCCCCCAGACACAGTAGGGAAGATGAGTGACAGGAATTCAGGAGTTCTGTGCTCCTGCCACAAACTTGCAGGGCTTCCTGGCCTTATGGGACCTCAGCCTCTCAAGGGAAACTGTCATCCCCTTAGCCATGCTCTGCTGTGGAGCGGTGCAGGAAAAAAGCCTTGAGCAGCACCAGCTGCTATTTTTCAGGAACTCAACCCTTGCAGGGTAGAGCAGCTGCTTTCCAGTCAGCTTGGGAGGGAATGGGTTCCAAGGGCAAACTATTCAGCTGCAGATAATTCCTGGCTGGGCATGTTGTCTGGGAACTCCTGAGGCCCTGAGGCTGGCTACACCCTGAAATTCAGACCACAGATTGCCTGAGGCCAAGGCAGAAGCCTGGTTGGACCTGTTGCCATAACAACCTTTCTCTCCCCTTTTGACCTCTTCTGGGCCTGCTCTGCACACGGCATTACCTCAGTGGCCTGAGACTCCCTTCTAACACCCATTGGTGGAGTTAAGAGTACACACTTGTGGGGCGTGTCTCATCTTCTTGCCCCTGCAATACTCAAGAAGACTCAAAGCAGACAGAAAACTTGAGAAATGCCCAGAGCTGGCCCTCAGCTTAGGATGGCTGGGCACTTCCTCCTAACAACACTTGGCAAGAAGTCCTACAGCCACCATTATAGCAGGATTTCTCTCACAAGTGCCACCTCCTGGGCAGAGGTCAACAGTACAGCCAACCACATCAGATACAACACCTTGGCTTTGGGGAAGGCCAGATCCCAAGCACCAGCTAACAAAACTTTCCAAGCCACTCCAGTCACTCAGGACACTGTGAACCAGTGGAGGAACATAGCACAGGGCTGTCACATTTGGCAACTGAGAAACTCACCACATGAAGGGTATATATAACCAAGGGAACCCTACAGTGCCTACGCCAGCTCCCTGCCAGCCTCAAACAAGAAATCATCTACCCAAATGAGAAGGAACCAGAATAATTCTGAAAATATGAAAAACCAGAGTTTCTCCAACACCCTCAAAAGACCACACCAACTCTTCATCAATGAACTCTAACCAAAATGATACTGTTGATATTCCAGACACAAAATTCAAAAGGTTGATGATAAAATTGGTCAATGAACTTCAGAAGAAAGTTGAAAAGCAACATAAAGAATTTAAAAAACTAGCCAGGCTCGGTGGCTCAGCCGGTAATCCCGCGCCTTGGGAGGCTGAGGTGAGTGGATTGCCTGAGCCTGCGGGTTTGAGACCCGCCTGGGCAGCAAGACCTCATCTCTACAATAAATCAAAAAATCAGCCGGGTGTGGTAGCGCATGCCTGTAATTCCGGCTGCTCGGAAGGCTGAGGCGGAAGATCACCGGAGTCCAGCAGGTCGAGGCTGCGGTGGCCGGGAGCATCCACTGCACTCCAGTCTGGGTGACAGAGTGAGACTCCAACTCAAAAAAAAAAAGAATTTAAAAAACTATTTAGGGCATGGATGAAAAATTCTCCAAAGATAAAGACATCTTAAAAAATACAACCACCTGAAATTCTAGAATTGCAAGAAGTATTTAGGGAAGTACAAAATTCAGCGGAAAGTTTTAACAGTAGACTAGAATAAGCAGAAACATCTCAGAACTTGAAGACAAAGTTCCTGAATTAAATAAATCAGACAACAATAAAGAAAATAAATCAAGAGAATGGAATAAAATCTCCAGGAAATGTGGGATTATATAAAATGCCTAAACCTAAGAATCATAGGTGTTTCTGGAGAAGAAGAGAAAGCAACAAGTTTGGAAACCTATTTGAGGGAATAATGAAGGAGAATGTCTCAGATACAAGAAGCCCAAAGAATCCTCAGATTTTCATAGCAAAAAGGTCATTTCCAGCTATGCAAAGTTAATGTGAAGGAAAGAATTTTAAGAAAAGTGAGATGAGGCCCGGCTTGGTGGCTTAGCCTGTAATCCTAGCACTTTGGGAGGCCAAGGTGAGTGGATTGCCTGAGCCCGTGGGTTCGAGACCCACCTGGGCAACTTGGCGAGACCTTGTCTCTACAATAAATCAAAAATTAGCTATGCGTGGTTGCGCGCGCCTGCAGTTCCAGCTACTTGGAAGGCTGAGGCAGAAGGCTTGCCGGAGCCTAGCAGGTCAAGGCTGCAGTGGCCAGGAGCACTCGTTTGGGCAGCAAGAGTGAGACTCCAACTCAAAAAAAAAAAAAAAAAAAAAGAAAAGTGAGACAAAAGCAACAAATAACTTACAAAGGTAAACCTATCAGATAAACAGCAGACTTTTCAGCAGAAATCATACAAGCCAGAAGGGAGTAGGCCCCATCTTCAATATCCTCAAACAGAGTAACTGTTAGCCAAGAATTTTATATCCCGCAAAACTAAGTTTCATCAATGAAAGAGAAATGAAGACCTTCACAGACAAGCAAACAGAGGGAATTTGTCACCAAAAGACCAGCTATACAAGAAATATTCAAAGGACTCCTAAATACTGAAACAAAAAGGTCAAAATACACTATTAGAAAAATGCTGGAAATCATAAATCTCATAGGCTTTATGAAACACTAACACAATAGAAAAGATAAATAAAGCAACCAGATAACAACCAGTATGATAAACAGAATAGTACCTTACATATCATCATTAACTCTGAATGTAAATGGTCTCAATGCCCCACTGAAAAGATACAGACTGGCAGAATGGATTAAAACCCCCCAAATATCTGCTGCCTTCAAGATGCCCACTTATATCACAAAGACTCCTATAGACTCAAGGTAAAGGGGTAGGAAAAAATATTCCATGCAAATGGAAAACTAAAATGCACAAGAGTAACCTTTCTCATATCAGGTAACATAGACTTTAAATTAACAACAGTAAAAAAAAGACAAATATGGCTATTATATGATGATAAAGGGATCAAGCCAACAAGAAGACGCAACAATTTTAACTATATATGTGCCTAACACCAGAGCCTCCAGCTTTATAAAACATATTGTACAGCTGGGCTTAGTGGCTCAGCTTGTAATCCCAGCACTTTGGGAGGCCAAGGTGAGTGGACTCTCTGAACCTGTGGGTTTGAGACCTGCCTGGGCAACTTGGCAAGACTTCATCTCTAAAATAAATAAAAAATTAGCTGGGTGTGGCAGTATGCACCTTAGTTCTAGCTACTTGGAAGACTGAGGTGGAAGGATCACTGGAGCCCAGCAGGTCGACGCTGGGGTGGCTGTGAGTGTGTCACTGCACTCCAGCCTGGGCGACAGAATGAGACTCCAACTCAAACAAACAAACAAACAAACAAATGCTACTAGGCCTAAAGAGAGACATAGGTACAGTACAATAATAGTGAAAGACTTTGACACTCCACTGAAGCAACAGACAGATCATCAAGGCAGTCAACAAAGAAATACTGGAGTTAAACAGCACTCTAAAGGAAATGGAACTAACAGACATCTACGGAATATTTCTTTCCAAAACTACAAAATATACATTTCTCTCTTCAGCACATGGAACATTCTCCAAGATAGACCATATGATAGGTTACAAATCAAGTCTAAATATATAAAAAAAAAGGTCAAAATCATATCAAGTATGATCTCAGACCACAATGGAGGAATAAAACTAGAAATTAACTCCAAGAAGAACTGATGAAACCAAATAAAGACATGGAAGTTAAACATTTGCTCCTGAGTGATCCTTAGGTCAACAATGAAATCAAGTAAAAGTTAATAAGTTCCTTGAAATGAATGACAACAATGAAACAAGTTACCAAAACCTCTTAAGACCCAGCCAAAGCTGTGCTCAGAGGAAAATTTATAGCATTTAAGGCCTACATTAATAAGACTTAAAGATCACATGTCAACAGTCTCATATCGCACTTTGAAGAACTAGAAAAACACAAACCAAACCCAAAGTTAGTAGAAGAAAAGAAATAACAAACATCAGAGCAAAACTAAATGAAATTAAATAGGCCAGACATGGCAGCTCAAGCCTATAATCCCAGCACTTTGGGAGGCTGAGGTGATAGGATTGCTTGAGCCCGTGGGTTTGAGACCAGCCTGGGCAACATGGTGAGACCTTGTCTTTACAATAAATCAAAAAATTAGCTGGGTGTGGTAGCGTGCGCCAGTAATTCCAACTACTTGGAAGGCTGAGGCAGAAGGATCACCTGAGCCCAGCAGGTTGAGGCTGCAGTGGCTGGGAGCGTGCCACTGCACTCCAGCCTGGGCGATGGAGTGAGAAAAAAAAAGGAAATTAAAATAAAACAAACACAGGATCAATGAAACAAAAAGTTGTTTCTTTGAAAAGATAAACAAAACAGACCACTAACTCAATTGAGAAATGAAGAGAAAAGACTCAAATTAGCTCAATCAGAAATGAAAAAGAAGACATTACAACTGATACAAAGGAAACTCAAAATATGATCTGAGATTATTATGAACACCTCTATCCAAACAAACTACACAATCTAGAGTAAATGGAAACATTTCTTAGAAACATACAACCCCCAGACTTCAATAAGGAAGAAACAGAAACGAGAAGAACAGACCAATAATGAGTAGCAAGACTGAAACTGTAATGAGAAGTCTCCCAACAAAAAAAGTCCAGGACCTGATGGACTCACAGCTGAATTCTACCAGACCTTCAAAGAACTGGTACCAATTTTACTGAAGTTATTCCACAAGATTGAAGAGGAGGGAATCCTCCCTAACTCATTCTACAAGGTCAGTTACTACTCCGGTACCAAAGCCAGGAAAAGACACAATGAGAAAAGAAAACTACAGACCAATATCTCTTATGAATATAAATGCAAAAATCCTCAACATAATATCAGCAAACCGATTTCAACAGCACAAATAAAAAAAAATACACCACGTCAAACTGGGTTTTATCAAAGGGATGCAATGGTGATTCAACACACGTAAGTCAATAAATGTGATCCACTAAATAAACAGAATTAAAAGCAAAATTATATGATTATTTCAATAGATGCAGAAAAAGCATTTGCTAAAATCCAGCATTCCTTCATGATAAAAACCCTCAGCAAGCCGGGCTTTGGTGGCTCAGCCTGTAATCCTGCTCTTTGGGAGGCTGAAGTGAGTGGACTGCATGAGCCCACGGGTTCGAGACCCACCAAGGGAACTTGGCAAGACCTCATCTCTACAATAAATCAAAAATTAGCTGGGTGTGGTAGCGTGCGCCTGAAGTTCTAGCTACTTGGAAGGTTGAGGCGGAAGGATCGCCGGAGCCCAGCAGGTCGAGGCTGCGGTGGCCGGGAGCAGCCACTGCACTCCAGTCTGGATGACAGAGTGAGACTCCAATTCAAAAAAAAAAAAAAACCCTCAGCAAAATAGGCATAGAGGGAACATTCCTTAAAATAATAAAAGCTATATAAAAGACAAATCTATAGTCAATGCCATCCCGAATGGAGAAAAGTTGAACACATTCTCCTTCAGAACTGAAACAAGGCAAGGATGCCCACTTTCACTACTGCTATTCACATAGTACTGGAAGTCCTAGCCAGAACAATCAGGCAAATAAAGAGTATGCAAATTGGAAATGATTAAATCAATCTATTTCTGCATACTGATGTTATGACCTTATACCTAGAGACTCCATCAAAAGACTCCTGGACTTGATAAATGAATCTGGTAAAGTTTCAGGATACAAAATCAACACACAAAAATCAGTAGCACTGCTATATATCAGTAGCAACCAAGCTGAGAACCAGATCAAGAACTCAATTCCATTTACAACAGTAGTCAAAAAGCTAAAATACCTAGGAATATAATATATTTAACCAAGGAGTGAAAGATTTCTACAAGGAAAACCACAAAACTCTGATGAAAGAAACTGCAGAGAACGCAAAACAAATGGAGAAACATTCCATGCACATGGATTGGAAGAATCAACATTATTAAAATAACCATATTAC
The DNA here is from genome assembly GCF_000164805.1 of Carlito syrichta. Lineage (NCBI taxonomy): Eukaryota > Metazoa > Chordata > Mammalia > Primates > Tarsiidae > Carlito > Carlito syrichta. Next base: position 475,461 of record NW_007260083.1, read on the forward strand.
TCAAAGTAATCTACAGATTCAATGCAATTCCTATCAAAGTACCAATGTCATTTTTCATAGAATTAGAAAAAGCAATCCTAAATTTATATGGAACCCCAAAAGAGCCAGAATAGCTAAATCCATCCTAAGCAAAAGGAACAAAGCTGGAAGTATCACATTACCTGACTTCAAATTATACTACAAGGCTATAGTAACCAAAACAGCATGGCACTGGTACAAGAGCAGACACGTGGACCAATGGAACAGAATAGAGAGTTCAGAAATAAACCCAAATTACCTACAACCAACTGATCTTTGACAAAGCACACAAAAATACACACTGGGAAAAGGACATCATATTTAACAAATGTCCTAGGAAAATTGGATAGCTACATGAAGAAAAATGAAACTTGAGTCTATCTCTTCCCATATACAAAAGTTAAAGACTTAAATGTCAGACCTGAAAACTATAAAAATCCTAGACAAAAACCTAGGAAAAACTCTTCTGGACATCAACCCAAGCAAATAATTTATGGCTAAATCCCCAAAAGCAAATGCAACTTAAACAAAAATAAATATGTGGGACTTAATTAAACTAAAAAGCTTCTGCACAGCAAAAGAATCAACAGAGCAAATAGGCAACCTACAGAATGGGAGAAGATATTTGCAAACTATACATCTAATAAAGGACTAATATCCAGCATCTATAAAGAACTCAAACAAATTAGCAAGAAAAAAGCAAATAACCCCATTAAAAAGTGGGTAAATGACATAACATGAACAGACATCTCTCAAAACAAGATCTACAAATAGCCAACAAACATATGAAAAAGTGTTCAACAGCACTCATAATCAGGGAAATGCAGATTAAAATCACAATGAGATAACACCTTATTCCAGTCAGAATGGCCATTATTGAAAAATCAAGAAACAATAGACGGTGGCTCGGATGCAGAGAAAGGGGAACACATACACAGTTGGTGGGAGCGTAAATTAGTATAACCTCTATGTAAAGTGGTATGGCGATTACTCAGAGAACTAGAAGTAGATCTACCATCATCCAGCAATTCCACTGCTAGGTATCTACCCTAAGGAATAGAGGTCATTATATAAAAAAGAAACCTGCACCCACCTGTTCATCACAGCATAATTCGCAATTGCAAAGATATGGAATCAAACTACATGCTCATCAACCCATCAGTGAATAATGAAAATGTATATATACACCATGGAATACTATGCAGCCATAAAAATAATGAAATAATGGCCTCTGCAGCAACATGGATAGAGCTAGAGATCCTAAGTAAACGAACGCAGAAACAGAAAACCAAGCATGGCATGTTCTCACTCATATGTGGGAGCTAAATGGTCATAAAGATGGAAATAATAGACACTGAGGACACCAACTGGGGAAGAGGGGAAGGGGGATAAGGGTTAATAAACTACCTATGGGGTACAAGTTTCACTATCTGGTGAATGGGCCACCCGAGACCCAATCCCCACCAATACACAATATGTCCATTTAACGAATACACTTGTATACCTCTCGAATTTAAAATAATAAAGTTAAAAAAGAAAAAAAAAAAAGAAAAAATGCTTAGCCTCACTAATCATCAGAGAAATGCAAATTGAAACTATAATTAACTTTGGGAGGCAAAGGCAAGAGGATTTCAGACTAACCTGGGCAACTTGGTGAGATCTTGTTTCTACAATAAATAAAATTAGCTGGGTGTGGTGGCAGTTCCAGCTACTTGGAAGGCTGAGGTAGAAGGATTGCCTGAACCTAGGAGGTGAAGGCTGTGGTAGCTGTGAGCATGCCACTGTACTCCAGTCTGGGCAACAGAGTGAGACTCTGATTCAAAAACACAAACACAAAAACAAAAAATCTGCAATAAGATACTACCTCATTCTGTTCAGGATGGTTATTATTAAAAAGTTTGCCGGGTGCAGTGCCTCAAGCCTGTAATCCCAGCACTTTGGGAGGCCAAGGCAAGAAGATTACCTGAATCTAGATATTTGAGACTAGCATGGGCAACTTGGTGAGACCTTGTCTCTACAATAAATCAAAAAATGAAGCCATAAATGGTAGTGCACACCTGTAGATCCAGCTACTTGGAAGGCTGAGGTGGAAGGATTACCTGAGCCCAGCAGACAGAGGCTGCAGTAGCCATGAGTGTGCCACTGAACTCCAGCCTGGGCAACAGAGTGAGACGCCAACTCAAAAAAAAAAAAAAAAAGTTAAAACAGCCTCCTTTTTGATTCACCATCTGCAGTGAAACCACTGCCAAGATGCAGAATTTCGTGAAAACCCTTACGGGGAAGACTATCACTATCAAGGTTGAACCCTCGGATATAACAGAAAACATAAAGGCCAAGATCCAGGATAAGTAAGGAATCCCTCCTAATCAGCAAAGACTAACCTTTGCTGGCAAGCAACTGGAGGAAGGATGTACTCTGTCTTACTACAACATTCAAAAGGAGTCTACTCTTCCTCTTGGGTTGAGACTTCGTGGTAGGGCTAAGAAAAGGAAGAAGTCTTATACCATTCCCAAGAAGAATAAGCAGAAGAGAAAGAAGGTTAAACTGGTTGTTCTGAAGTACTATAAGATGGATGAGAATGGCAAAATTAGTCGCCTTCGTCAAAAGTGCCCTTCAGATGAATGTGGTGCTGGAGTTTTTATGGCCAGCCACTTTGACAGACATTGTTGTGGCAAATGTTGTCTGACTTACTGCTTTAACAAACCAGAAGACAAGTAATTGTGTATCAGTTAATAAAAGACATAAAGTAACACCACCAACAAAAAAAGTCAAACAACAGGTATTGTCAAGGCTGTGGAGAAAAGGGAATGCTTCTACACTGTTGGTGGGAATGTAGGCTAGTTCAACCTTTGTGGAAAGCAGTGTGGTGTTTTCTCAAAGAAAAAATTGAGCTACCATGTGATTCAGCAATTCCACTTCTGGGAATACATACCTAGAGGAACATGTAGTACTCTACTTCGCATACTGCAATCAGCACTATTCATAACAGCAAAAACATGGAACAAATTCAGATGCCCATTGAAGGTGGACTGGATAAAGAAAATGTGGTACAAATACACAATGGAATACTACATGGTCATAAAGAACAAAATCATATCCTTTGCAGTAACAAGGATGCAGCTGGAGACCATCATTTTAAGTAAACTATCACAGAAACAAAAATCTTAATGCTGCATGTTCTTACTGATAAGTGGGTCCTAAACACTGAGCATGAGAACACAAAGGTGGGACCAACAAATGCTGACAATGCTAAAAGAGGGAAGGAGGGAGGGGGAATAAGGGGCACACAACCAACCATTGGGTACCATGTCCACTACCAGGGGAATAGGGGACTTGCTAAAAGCCCAAACCTCCCCTGCACACAATTTACTTATATTGCAAATTCTCACACGTACCCCACAACTAAACTAAACTAAAATACAAAAAAATGGGTGTTATATTATACATAAATTACACCTCAATGAAGTTGATTTTTTAAAAAGAAGATTTAGAGGTTTGCTTTGAGAATGGTAGAGAAGCTCCTACTTGACTAATGTTACTGCAGATAACTATAAACCCTGGATAAAATATAAAAACAACTATAAACCCTGGATAAAATATAAAAACAACTAACAAATATCTGAAGGTACAAAGTGTTCCAAGCAGATAGAAACCAGAGGGGAGGGTCTACACTTAGAAGAACAGAAGAGCAATTGGAGAATTATCAATTAATACTACTCTTGGCTGAAGGGCAGGTCCCAAGCAGACACCATGTATGGCAAATGAAATTCAGGTGGAAAACGGATCTTACTGACTTATAAAAGGAAAAGACAGAGTTCAGGGCACCTACAAGAGCTGAAACACAAGTGGAGGAATCTCATAAAGTTGAAAGTGGAAATAGGGGGAAAACCTTGAATAAGCTTTGGTAACTTCTTTCGGTGAGGCCAAATCACTCAATTAGGCCTGCATAGGTCAGAATCCAAGAAGCCTTTGACTTTTTTTTTTTGAGTTGGAGTCTCACTCTGTCACCCAGACTGGAGTGCAGTGGCCGCTCCCGGCCACCGCAGCCTCAACCTGCTGGGCTCCGGTGATCCTTCCGCCTCAGCCTTCCAAGTAGCTGGAACTACAGGTGCGCGTTACCACGCCCGGCTTATTTTGATTTATTGTAGAGATGAGGTCTCACCAAGTTGCCCAGGCGGGTCTCGAACCCGCAGGCTCAGGCAATCCACTCACCTCAGCCTCCCAAAGGCACGGGATTACAGACTGAGCCACCGAGTACGGCTGAAGCCTTTTACTTGTTTTTTGAGTTGGACTCACTCGGCCAAGATTAAAAGCAAAAGAAATGCGGAAGGATCGCCGGAGCCCAGCAGGTGGAGGCTGTGGTGGCCGGGAGCGGCCACTGCACTCCAGTCTGGGTGACAGTGAGACTTCAACTCAAAAAAAAAGCAAAAGAAATAAAGCAGGGATTCAATAAAGCAGGGATTCAAGCTGCCACCAATCACAGGGAACTGTCCGAAGTTTGAGTCCAGTCATGTTAACCGCCCAATAAAACAGATCAGTATTTCTGACTTCCATTTTATGTCAGAAGAGGTAACTACTATGGGGAATTCCCTCCTACCATTAACAACTGAAAAACTTTAAAAATTATATTAAATAATGCTCGATGTATTGACCAGTTGACAGCATAGAATGTTGATCCTTGCAAGAGGAAAGCAAAGGAAGCTTTATGAAGGCCCCAGCTTACTGCCTAGAGGCATTTTCGAGGCCCTAGAACAGCGAAGAGGAACACCAATAGCCCAGTCATCTCTCTGAGTTAAGAAACAGAAATGAGTGTCTGGGGAGTCCAAGATCGAACTGCCAGGCAGAATACTAAAGGGGAGGGAGGGAGAGAGAAAGGGAGAAAGGGGAGAGAGGGA
>NW_007260083.1:480643-490645 GCF_000164805.1 Carlito syrichta
GAGGGCGAGGGGGTGAGAGGGGTGGGGGGGGGAAGAGAGAAAGAGAAAGAGAGCATGAGCGAGCATGAGCGCAAATTTTTTTAAAAAGGGCCATTTCTCTGATGATGAGTGAGGCCAAACACTTTTTCATGTGTCAGCTGCCTGTATATCTACTTTTGAGAAGTGTCTATTCATGTCTTTTGACCACTTTTTAAAGGGGCTGTTTTTTTCCCTTTGGTGTGTTTGAGTTCCTTGTAGATACTAGATGTTGGGCCTTTGTCTGATATTCAGTTGGCAAATATTTTTTCTCATTCTGTGGGTTGTCTCCCTGCTTTCTTGATGGTTTCTTTTGCTTTGCAGCTCATTAATTTGATGAGGTCCCACTTGTCTATTTCTTAAGGTCGTGGCCTTTAGGGTTCTGGATAGGAATTGGTTGCCAGTTTCAATTTCCATAAGGGTGTCTCCTGTGTTTTCTAAGATTCTTATAGTTTGAGGTTTTACGTTTAAATCTTTGATCCATTTAGAGTTAATTTTTGTGTATGGTGATAGGTAGGGGTCCTGTTTCAATCTTCTGCATGTGGTCAGCCAGTTTTCCCAGCACTATTTACTGAATAGGTTTTCCTCTCCCCAGTAGTTGTTGTTGGAGGCTTTGTCAAAGATGAGTTGGTTGAGGAATTGAGGCTTTGCTTCCGGAATTTCTATCCTGTTCCACTGGTCTATGTGCCTGTTTTTATACCAATACCAGGCTGTTTTGATTACTGTAGCTTTATAGTAGAGTTTGAAGTCTGAGTGTGATACCTCCTGCTTTGTTTCTCTTGCTAAAGATTGTTTTGGCTATTCGTGGTTGTTTATGTTTCCATATGAATTTGTGTACTGTCGTTTCCAGGTCTGAGAAGAATGATGTTGGTAACTTAATGGGTACTGCGCTGAATCTGTAGATTGCCTCTGGTAGGATGGACACCTTAACAATGTTGATTCTTCCTATCCAAGAGCATGGTATATTTTTCTATTTGTTTGTGTCTTCTCAGATTTCTTTGAGCAGTGTTTTGTAATTCTCATTGTAAAGGTCTTTCACTTCTCTGGTTAGGAAGATGCTGAGGTATTTCATTTTTTTGGTAGCTACTGTGAATGGGATTGTGCTTTTTAATTGGGTCTCTGCCTGCTTGTTGTTGTTATATAGGAATGCAACTGACTTTTTCATGTTTATTTTGTACCCCGAGACTTTGCCAAAGTCCTTTATCAGTGTCAGCAGGTTTTTGACAGATTCTCTTGGATTTTCAAGGTATAAGATCATATCATCAGCAAAGAGGGATAACTTGACTTCATCTTTTCCTATTTGGATACCCCTGATTTCCTTCTCTTGTCTAATTGCCTGGGCTAGGGCTTCCAACACAATATTGAACAAGAGGGGTAAAGGTGGGCAGCCTTGTTTTGTTCCAGTTTTCAGGGGAAATGTTTCTAGTTTCTGACCATTTAGCAATATGTTAGCTGTGGGTTTGTCATAGATACCACCTAATCCCTGTAAGAATAGCCATCATTAATAAAACAAGCAACAACAGGTACTGGCGAGGATGTGGAGAAAAAAGAACGCTTCCACATTGCTGGTGGGAATACAACCTTGTACAACCTCTCTGGAAAACAGTCTGGAGATTTCTGAAAGAACTAGAAATTGACCTTCGATATGACCCAGCAATTCCCCTAATGGGAATATACCCAAAAGAACTCAAATTATTCTACAAAGAAGATACCTGCACACTAATATTTATTGCAGCTCTATTCACAATAGTAAAAACAGGGAACCAACCATGTTGCCCATCGAAGCTGGACTGGGTAAAAAAAAAAATGTGGTACATATACACAATGGAATATTATGCAGCCATAAAGAACCACAAATATATGGACTTTGCAGCAACCTGGATGGGTTTGGAGTCAATCATACTCAGTGATTTATCACAGAAACAAAGAACAGAATTCCATATGTTCTCACTCATAAGAGGACCTTGAACAATTATAATGCTATAAGAAAGCAATTGGCAGTAACAGGAAACTGTTGGTGGGGGGTGGGGGGTAGGATTGGCAGTTGAGGGAAACTGCTAGGGCAGGGAGGGGCATACCTCATCAACAGGGGTACCTGCATGATCAATGTTTGTGTACCTAACCCTGAATTGTATCCCACATCTTTACATTAAAATAAAAAATAATTAAAAAAAAAAAAGGGCCAGATAGTGGGTCCAATGGTCTCTGTCACAACTACTGTGTAGTTGTAGTTGTCATGTGAAAACAGCTTTAGGCAGTATGTAAATAAGTGTGACTGTGTTCCAATTCTTACAAGTCAGGCAGCAGGCTGGATGTGGAGCTTGAGCTGGTTGCTGATGTTAGTAATGGGACTAAATTAGCCCTAGACCAAATACTGCTGTCATCTTACACCAATGAAAACTTTAAAAAAATCCTCAAAAGGATCAAAATGATCTAAAGTAATCTAATTCTTTAAAGGAACATAACAAAATCCAGCATTCAGTAATTTAAAATTCAAGTTAAAAATTTCCAAGCATGCAAAGAAGCTTAAAAATAGGACTAATATTCAGAAGGAAAAAAATGATCAAAAGAAACAGATCCAGAAATGACAAAGGTGATGGATTTAACAAACAAGGATGTTAAAACAGGAACTATACACTCTCTGTAAGCTCAAGAATTCAGAGCAAAGATGAACATGGTGAGAGAAAAGGAAGATATAAAAAGGATCAAATAAAACTTCTAGATAAAAATATATATGACACAAAAAAATAAAAGAGACGTCAGTAACAACAGAATAGACATTCAAGAAAGAAGGCTTAGTGAATTTGAAGAGAAAGCAATATAAACTACCTGAAATGCTTTCACAATTGGCTGAATTCCAATAAAACTACAAAACTAAGTGTCAGACTTGATTTAGCCCACAAACAACAATGTGCCAATTCCTGGCCTAGAACAAGCACTAAAAAATGCAATCATAAAAAAAAAATCTTTAATTCACAAGAAGTCAAGAAAAGAAAAAAGGAACACAAAAATAATTGGAAAAAATTACCACAATGGTATATTTAAACTCAACAACACTGATAATTACATTAAATGGACTAAAAATTCCAATTAAAAAGTATAATGGCAGATTGGAGGAAAAAAGAAGACCAAACTGTATACTGACTATATGATACCAACTATAAATAATAAAACATAGGTAAGTCAAAGTAAAAGAATGGAAACCAGACATGTACCATATGCTACAGTTTGAACATGAACATTCCGTTGGAGACACCCCTCCAAAATTCAGGTGTCGCCAATGTGAACATATTAGGCGGTATGGCCTTTAATGAGTGATTAGGTCATGAAAGCTCCATCTCTTGTGAATGAGATTAAGGCCCTTGTAAAAGGGGCTTCAAATAGCATTTGACTGGTTTACATTTCTGCCTTCTGCCATGTCAGGGCACAGAATGAAGGTGAAGCAGAGGACAGACCTCACCAGACAACCAGACCTGTCCACATCTTGATTTTGGGCCTCCCAGTCTCCAGAACTGTGAGAACATTTATTTTTTTGAATTGGAGTCTCACTCTGTCGCCCAGACTGAAGTGCAGTGGCCGCTCCCGGCCACCGCAGCCTCGACCTGCTGGGCTCTGGCGATCCTTCCGCCTCAGTCTTCTGAGTAGCCGGAATTACAGGTGGGTCTCGAACCCGTGGGCTCAGGCAATCATCCACTCACCTCAGCCTCCCAAAGGTGTGGGATTACAGGCTGAGCCACTGAGCCCGGCTTATTTTTGTTCTTTATAAATTACCCAAACTCAGGTATTCTGTCACCACAGCACAAACAAATTAAAACAACGTACAATCATAAGATAGTTAGACTAGCTATAAAAATATTAAACAAAATAGATTTTAGAACATAGACTATTATTAGGGATTAGATAAGGCATTTCATGATAGAGTGGGGTCAATTCATGAGAACATAACAATCCTAAATATAAATGTACCTAAAAACAAAATTTCACATATTTTATAAAGTAAAAACTGATATAACTGAAAGGAAAAACAGATAAAGCCACAATTATAATAGAAGATTTCAACTTTCCCCTTTCAGTCATTGCTGTAACAAGTAGACTGAAAACAACAAGGATAAAAAAAACTACCAAAACAATGAACCAACTAGACCTCAATGACATTTAGAAAACACACCGAATAACACCAGAATACACATTCTTTACAAAGACACAGAGAACATTTACAAAGTTAAACTATATTCTGTGCTATAAAAGAAGTCTCCATAAATTTAAGAAGAAATCATTCAGAATATGTTCTCTAACTTCAACAGAATAAAACTAGAAATTAGTAACAGAAAACTATCTGGAAAATCTCCATATATTTGGAATTTAAACACACTTCTAAATAATAAAATATTTTTTTTAAGTCACAAGAGAAATTAGAAAATATTTTCAATCGAATAAAAAAAAATGTAACGTCAAAATTTGTTGGTAGACCCATGAATAGTGCTTATACAGAAATTTATAGCATTTAAAGCTTCTATAAGAAAAAGAGAAATGTCTAAATGATATAAGTTTCCATCTATACAAGACTAGAAAAAGAACTAATTAGAAAAAGAAAAAGAAAAAGAACAAATTAAACCCAAAGTAAGGTTAAACCCAAAGCTGGATGTGGTGGCTCATGTCTATAATACCAGCACTTTGGGAGGCTGAGGTGAGAGGATTGCCTGAGCTCACAGGTTTGAGACCAGCCTGGGCAACTTGGTGAGACCTCATCTCTACAGTAAATCAAAAAATTAGCTGGGCATGGTGGCAGGTGCCTGTAGTTCCAGCTACTTGGAAGGCTGAGGCAGAAGGATCACCTGAGCCCAGCAGGTCAAGGCTGTGGTGGCCATGAGCATGCCACCGCACTCCAACCTGGGGGACAGAGTGAGACTCCGACTCAAAAAAAATAAATAAATAAATAAATAAAAATAAAAAATAAATGAACAAACCCAAAGTAATGAAAAGGAAAGGAATGACAAAATACAAGAGTAAAAATGAGGAAACAGAAACAATAGAGAAACTTGAAACTAAAAGCTAATGTGGTACTTTTAAAAGACCAACAACATTCGTAAACCTCTAGCCAAGGAACCAGGAAAATAAATAAGATACAAAAGAGGGGAACTGCTACAGATTGTGCAAGCATTGAAAGGATAAAAAGAGCATATTTTGAACAACTCTGTGCCAATGAATTTTACAACTTAGATGAAATGAACAAACTCCTTTAGAAACACAAACTACAAAAGCACACTAAATTAAAAAAAAAAAAAAAGCCCCAAATAGCCCCAATTCTATTACAGAAATTGAACTACCAGTTAAACGTCTTCTCACAAACAAATCTCCAACTAAGATGGCTTCACTGGTGGGATTCTAACAAACATTTAAAGAAAACATAATACAAATTCTACACAAATTCTATCAAAAAATATTAAGAAGAGAGAATACTTCCTGTTTCATTTTATAAGACAGTATTACCCTGATACCAAATAGAAAAACTACAGAATAAATCCTTTATGAACCACAGACAAAATAATCCTTAAAAATATATTGGCAAATTTAGCAGGCTGTACATATATATCTATATCTATATCTATATCTATATATATATATATATATGAAGCATATCATGACCAAGTGGAGTTTATCCAAAGACAACTAAATTTGTTTAACGTTTCAAAATCAATCATATAATTCACCATAGTAAAAGAAAAAAAGAGAAAAGCCATCTAATGTGAAAAACCAATAGATGCAGAAAAACTCAACATCCATTCATGATAAAAACTATGTGAAACTGAAACTTCTTCAACTTGATTTTAAAAACCCTATAGCTAATATTAAACTTAATAGTGAAAGACAATGCTTTTTGTCTAAGTCAGGCACAAAGTAAGAACATCTGTTCTCACAACTTTCCCTAAACATTATACTAGAGATTCTAGACAATGTAGCAAGGCAAGACAGAAATATGTGAGACAGAAATAACACACTGGAAGGTAAGGAGATAAACAGTCATTATCCACACATGACAGGATTATCCAGATAGAAAATCCTAAGAATCTACAAGAAAATTACTAGAATAAGAGTTTTGAAAGATTGTAGATCAATATACAAAAATCAATTGCATTTTCATATACTAGCAATGAGCAGTGGGAAATCGAAATAAAAAATGAGTATCATTTACAGCAGCATTAAACAAAAAAACCCCTAAGGATTATATAAAAAATATTTGCAAGAGTGGTACACTGAAAACAAAACAAAGAGTAGTATCTTTGATCTAAATAAAAGAAGATGTGCGTCATGTTCATAATTTGGAAAACTATATTATCATGAATGACCACTGCTCTTAAATTTGAAAAGTTAATGGGCATTTTAATATGTTCCTCTCCCCTAATGAAATGTCTTTGTATATTCCTCTAAGTTACTCTGGGTATGATGCTGCAAAGAAAAAGATGGGGAGTTATTGTTTAGTATTATTGGTACAGAATTTCCATTTGGGATGATGAAAAAAGTTCTGGAAATAGACAGTGGTAATGGTTACACAACATTGTGAGTGTACTAAATGGCACTGGCAAATTTTATGTTGAGTATAGTTTACCATAATAAAACGTTAAATGCAAAAGCAAGAGAAATACAAAGAAGTAAGCAAGCACTAAGGTAAGCCCTTGGAGAAATGGAAAAGAAGTGAAGGTGTTAAACAGAAAGACAAATGACTGCCGGGCTCAATGGCTCAGCCTGTATCCCAGCGCTTTGGGAGGCTGAGGTGAGTGGATTGCCTGAGCCCATGGGTTTGAGACCCACCTGGGCAACTTGGGGAGACCTCATCTCTACAATAAATCAAAAATTAGCCGGGCGTGGTGCACCTGTAGTTCCAGCTACTTGGAAGGCTGAGGCGGAAGGATAACCGGAGCCCAGAAAGTCGAGACTGCAGTGGTCAGGAGCGGACACTGCACTCCAGTCTGGGTGACAGAGTGAGACTCCAACTCAAAAAAAAAAGACAAATGACCACTATGAGAGAGGCACCCAAATAAAAATGGTATCAATGGGGATGGAGAGAACTGTAATATGTGGGACTGGATTTGTCACTAAATGGTTTTGCAGTGAAAATGAGACATTTAACTCACATTGACTGCATTAGTAGTTGGGTAGGGGCTGGAATCATAACCAGATTGAAAAAAAAAAGATTAGGATGGGCAGAAGGAGATAATGAGGTAGATCTCAGATATGTGTGTGAAGGATCTGTGGAACATACAGGTAGTGATATTCAGTTGGAGGTTGAATACATAGTTTTGACTCTCAGAACACAGGTTTACAATTAAAATTATTTGAGCATCAGTAGAGTAATAGTGGTAGGTAGTGAACAGGTGACTGTAAAGAAAGGAGAACTAATACAAAATCTTGAGAAACCACTATATAAGAGGTTCAGATATAATAAATTTTCTTTACAGGAAAGAGTAGTATCTTTGAAACTAGAGCAGAATATTTTAAGTGTTCCACTTCTGGTTCAATACGGTGGCCTATGCAAATACATTTACTTCTTTGGCATTCAAACAAAAAATGAGAAGAAATTTTAAAACAAGAATACATTTATAACACCATTAGTATACAGAGAAGATGTTGGCCAGGCACAGTGGCTCACACCGATAATCCCAGCACTTTGGAAGGCTGAGGTAGTAGAATGATTTGAGGCCAAGAATTTGAGACCAGCCTGGGCAACATAGCAAGACTCTATCTCTACACAAGATTAAAAAAAAAATTACCTAGGCATGGTGGTACAGTGCTGTAGTCCCAGCTACTTGGGAGGCTGAGGTTACAGTGAGCTGTGATTGTGAGACCCTGTCTCAAAAAAAAAAGAAAAAAAAAGATGCTACTGGGAGGTCACAGATTTTTAGGAACTGTTAGTAGCTGTGAGCAATATTGAAGGAACAGACAGGAGAAACATAGGATTCTCAGTTCTCTATACAAGCTGCCAATCACATCTCCATTCTTAAAGCCTCAATAGCAATTTATAAAATTCATTTCTTTCTTGACTCAGGTCTGTGGATGTGATAAAATCTTGCATCTTTTTTATCATTACAAGACAGGTTCATTAAGTAGTGTATTCTCATTTAATTCAAGGAAATGTATTTTTTGCCCCACCATAGCTTCTGGGAGAAGAATAAGAAAGGAGATGGGGAATGACACTTAATGTGCGAACATTGGTTAAAATTAGGAGCATTTGTGGAAGGTACAGGCTTATGTAACTAATATGGGAAGAAATGGGGACAAGTTTCCTGAGAAGGAAGATAGGCAAGAAGATTTAAAACAAGAAAGGCAAATGCCTAAATATCCTTAAAAAAAAAAAAAAAAAAAAAAAAAAAAAAGACCTCTAGAAAGGAGAGAGGAACTGTCACCTCACCTGAGCCATGGTTTTGAGATGTGCAATGGATGGCCAGTCCTTCCTTTGGGCTCCTCTTTAGAAAAGGGGCAGTTCCTAAGAAGGCAAAGCCAAGACCAAAAAAATCTACATGAGACCACACAAGCCTTAACAGCTCTCCTATGACTCATAGCTCAGTTACAATTGTCTCTGTTTCCCTTGCATTAGTCCTTGTCCACTCTGCATACCCCACATAAATATAGAGGGGAGAACGAGCTAGACAAATCTTGTTTTACCTCCAAGGCCAGAGACATGCAAACTTGGGGTATTCTCCTTTCTCCTTAAGCACTACCTTTTATCTCCTAAGTAGCCTACTGTTATTAACTACTTCCAAGCTGCTATTAAAGTTATACCACTTATATTATCACTAGCAACATATGAAAATACCTGTCACCCCACACTCTGAGAAATACTATTGATACAAACTCTTTTATGTTTGCCTATCTAATAGGTATAAATTGTGGTTCTAGATTTTAGTTTTCTTATTATGAAAGGTAAGTTTTTCATGAATTTAAAAAATGCTTTTAGTTTCTTGTCTATGAATGGTCTCTTATAATTCATTTCATTTTTCTATTAGGTTATCTTTATCCTTTGTATTAGTATTAGACTTTTTTAAAAGAAGGAAATTAATTCTTTATTTGTGGTTTGAGTTGCAAATAATTGTTTATATTTTCTCATTTGACTGTATTTCTTTCCAGGTAACAAAACAATTTAAAAAATTATTAGGCCACCTTGTTTAGCACCACAAGGTATTCAATAGTCTCTATTTCTTCCACTCACCAAAACTGCCATTTTAATCCTATGTGTTATTTCTTGTAAACATGTGAAAGACTTGGGCTTTACATTTATTTTCACTGATCTGTTCACTTAATTGCCAGGACCATACTTCAGTTATTACATTTGGGGGGGGGGGTTGAAGTCTCACTCTGTTGTCCAGGTTAGAGTGCAGTGGCATGCTCACAGCCACCGCAGCCTTGACCGGCTGGGCTCAGGTGATCCTTCTGACTCAGTCTTCCAAGTAGCTGGAACTATAGGCAAGTGCCACCACGCCCAGCTTAGTTTTTGATCTGTTGCAGAGACAGGATCTCACCAAATTGTCCAAGCCTCAAACCTCTGAGCTCAGGCAATCTTCTTGCCTCAGCCTCCCATCCAGACTTATTTTAGTATCTATCTATTAGGGCTACTTCCTTTCTGATGATTTTTCTCTCTCAAAATTTCTGGTCTGTTTTCTCCTAAGACCTTTAGAAAGTTCAAATATTTATAATGAAATTTTAATCTATTTATTTATTTATTTATTTTTTTGAGTTGGAGTCTCACTCGGTCGCCCAGACTGGAGTGCAATGGCCGCTCCCGGCCACCGCAGCCTCGCCTGCTGGGCTCCGTCGATCCTTCTGCCTCAGCCTTCCCAGTAGCCGGAATTACAGGCATGCGCTACCACTCCCGGCTGATTTTTTGATTTATTGTAGAGATGAGGTCTCGCTGTCCAGGCAGGTCTCGAACCCGCGGGCTCAGGCAATCCATTCACCTCAGTCTCCCAAAGGCGCGGGATTACAGGCTGAGCC
>NW_007260083.1:491098-491593 GCF_000164805.1 Carlito syrichta
CGGTGGCTCAGCCTGTAATCCCAGCACTTTGGGAGGCTGGGGTGAGTGGATTGCCTGAGCTCGCGGGTTCGAGACCCACCTGGGCAACGTGACGAGACCTAATCTCTACAATAAATTAAAAAATTAGCCAAGTGTGGTAGCACGCACCTGTAGTTCCAGCTACTTGGAAGGCTGAGGCAGAAGGATTGCCGGAGCCAGAAGGTCGAGGCTGTGGTGGCCGGGAGCAGCCACTGCACTCCAGTCTGGGTGACAGAGTGAGACTCTGACTCAAAAAAAAACAAAAAACAATAGCCAGGCGTGATGGTGTGTGCCTGTTGTTCCAGCTACTTGGAATGCTGAGTCGGAAGGATCGCCTGAGTCCAGCAGGTGGAGTGAGGTTGCAGTGGCCGTGAGCATGCCACTGCACTCCCAGCCTGGATGAGGAGTGAGACTCCGACTCAAAAAAACCAAAAACCAAAAAAATACAGCAAGCAATTTTTTTTTTTTTTTTTTTGA
>NW_007260083.1:491613-522461 GCF_000164805.1 Carlito syrichta
CCGGCGATCCTTTCGCCTCAGCCTTCCAAGTAGCTGGAACTACAGGCGCGCTACCACGCCTGGCTAACTTTTGGATTTATTGTAGAGATGAGGTCTCGCCAAGTTGCCCAGGCGGGTCTTGAACCCACGGGCTTGGGCAATTCACTCACCTCAGCCTCCCAAGGCGTGGGATTATAGGCTGTGCCACTGACACCAGCCAGCATGCAATTATTAAAGGTACTTCTTTTATATCTCTTATTTCTGATGACCATTGTAAATGAAGTATTTTTTGCCTGTTTTCGGATACCCACACATACATACACATACACAAGCACATGCAGCCTATTGATTTGTTACCATTTTTTCCAGTAACTCTCTGAGTTTTCTAATTGATGTCATTGTTCATTTTTAATAGGACAGTAACTTAGAAATCATTCTGCTGACTGTAAAAGTTTTCTATCATTAATTTGACTCTTGAAGAGGCTTGAGAGGCTGAGAGAGAAGAATGTCTCTTTAAGAGAGTGAATTATTTTTAGAACATTGCTTTTTTAGGGGAAAGAAAAGTGGGTGCTACTTCCCTCTTTATAACAAACAAGGGGCTCCTCAGACTCGGATGCCACTAGGAACCAAAGGGGCAAGAGAATCCTTGGCAAAAATGCACGTTTCCAGGATTTTGGAGGGCAAAGTGTCTGAGATAGCTAATTCTCACCTTAGCTCTAGGTGAAGACCCCATGGAGGGAGGCTTGGGTCCTATTCTGACTGGACAAACCCATCAGAGTGGGTGGCCACTGCATGCTCAGAAGCTGCACTGAGGAGGCAGGTGGCAAAGAGGCTGTACCCATGAGAAAGGTAGTACATCTGGAGATTCCAAGCAGCAGGCTGTCTCAGAAGACAACAGATGACTTACACTAAATTATAGTGGTCTCAGTCATGTTAGCCTCTTCTTATCCCTGACTTCTGATTTCTCATTCCTTTCCCAGTTCCCAATCCATATAAGCTGAAAACTACCCACCTCCAGGGAGTAAAGAGAAGACAAAATAGAGGTTGGGAAATTAGAGAAGAAATTAATCACGTACCCTTTTACACTGCTGGCTTCCAGCAGAAGGGAGAACATTTTTGCTTTTAAAATAACTCTGAGCTGAGCTCACTGGTTCACGCCTGTAATCGCAACACTTTGGGAGGCTGAGGGGAGAGGATTGCCTGAGCTCAGAGGTTCAAGACCAGCCTGGGCAGCATGGCGAGACCTCCTCTCTAGAATAAAATCCAAAAAATTAGCCGGGTGTGGTGGTGTGCTCCTATAGTTCCAGTTACTTGGAAGGCTGAGGTGGAAGGATTGCCTGAGCCCTGCAGGTTGAGGTTACAGTGGCTCAGAATGTGTCACTGCACTCCAGACTTGATGACAGAGTGAGACTCCGACTCAAAAAAAAAGTCTGCAGTTCGATTTCTACAGTGAAAATTTTATTCAGCTAAATGGCTCTGGTGATACTGCTCTTATGTTTAAAGGTTCAACAGATTTTTTTTTTTTTACTATCTTAAGAATGACCTAAGAAATTATTGAACCTTCCCTGGAATACATCCAGAGAAAGAAAAAATTTCACCCAAATAGAAATTTTGTGAGTGGTAATTATGAGAAAAAGTTTTTGTGCACATGGTCCCAACGGTGCTCCATTCATCTCAACATATTAGTCACTAGTCAACATGGGGTTTCTCAGTATCCAATCTGAAAATTATTATATCTCGTCCTCTCTATCTAAAATTTTTTTCTTTTATTTGTCTAATTGCCAGAGTCAAATTCTAGGTGCGTGCATATAAAATGGCCAATATTCCGAGAATCTAAACAATACATGCTTAACTGGTCAGCACCCAGTTTCTCAAGCACTCCATCTCAGTCACACGATGAGTCACATTACTAGCTATCATGGACTGTACACACAAAAGACTTACACGACACATCCTAATTTCATACGCCCCCGTGTCACGCACAATTTCACATACCTCACACTTCCACAAAAAGCAACCTTTCACTCACAATCCCCTCACTGTCGCCTCTCCAAAGCCGCATCCAGTCTGAAACACAAATCGACTCAAACCTAAATTTAAAACTTGGACATATGCAGAGACCCCATCACTTTTATAAACAATCGGTTCCACAACGTCACACGGAATAACACAAGTCCCCGAACACAGAGGGTCAGGCACAAAAAGCCACACAAACTGAGCGCCTATTGTGTGCCAGGCCGCACTCTTGGGTTTTCTCACCCGGGGAAACACAAAATCCCGACCCTGGCCGAGCTCAACTCGCCTCGGGCTCCCGGTTCCCTTCTCGGCGCCCCGCGGCCCGCGCTCCCGGGTCCTGCTTCCCACCCGCCTTTTGGGCGCCCCGGACGCCCACTTCCCTTCCCCCGCCCTCCAGGCCCTAGTTCTCTCTGCCCTCCCGGCTTTCCCCAGCCCAGGTTCCCACCTCCCTCCTCGCCTGCCCTCCGGTCACACCACCCCCTTCCTCCGTGCCCCAAGGACCCCCAGCCTCACCTCGGGTCACCAGCCAGCCGTCTGCGCCTGCGTGCTCCCGCGCGGACGGTCCCTCCCAGGAGTCTCCGCGGCGCGTTCCCGGAGGCCGCCGGCTCTCGGGCCCTCTCCACATCCGGGCGTTTCCGGCGTTGGACTACATTTCCCACAGTCCCTCGGGCCGCTTTCCTCTTGTGATCCGCGGGTGCCCTTTCAAGTTCTCATAGTTGCGTGACTCTGAGTGGTGACCAGAGTCTGGGTGCGGGAGGCGCTCACGGTAAGGAAGCCCGAGATCCCGGGCTGCGGACGCGGCGGGCGGAGTCCGTGGCTCAGACCTGTGTATGCGCGTGCACGTGCGTGAGCGTGCGCGGCCACGACGAGGCGGGATGGGTGCGCGGCGACGAGCCTGCAACAGGTGCGTGATTGTGCCCGTGTGTGCCAGCCCAGATGCGGGATCTTTCGGGGGACCGCGATCGGCTGTGATGCGAGGTGTGTGACCTGTTGCGTTTGAGACCGTCTACCATGTGACAGAGCTGCTGTGATTTAGTGCGATGGAAGAGGCTTTTAATTCTGTGCTGTTGACTGTGTAACGGGGTAGTGCTTCATTTCTGCAGTTCTGGACTTAACTTTGGGACGGAGGTGTCTGTGGACGATCTCCCTGTACCTGTGAAGACTACGATCGATGCCTATGTCAACAGGGCCCCTTGCAGTGAAGTGAAGCATGGCCTGAGTTCTCTTGTCAGGTCATCCCCGCCCCCAGTGCTCAGCCTGGTATTTAACCCAAGGGGGTATCTGTGGAGTGAGTGCCCGCCTAGGCGCCAGTTTCGAGTGTTTCTTGGGCTCTGTATCCCTGAGTTCTCAGCTGCTTCCTTTTTTTCTCTCTCTTCATAGCCATATGAACCCCAGCTACAAAGAAACGGTCATCAAAAGGTGAGTCAGATATTTGAGTGGTAGAATAAAATTTGCAACACAAACCTGTTTTAAGAATGAGGCTTTTAGAGTTGGAAGTGTCCCTTAGGCAGAGTCGTAGGAAGATATCATGGGGGGAGCTTCAGAGTAGGGTTCCTTCCTCAGAGGATCTCGCTTGGGAACTCTCTAAGGTCGAGTTCCATGTTTCAGAACCATATCATTCCCAAAATTGTCTCCCCAGGAAACTGCTGTGAATTTAAAGAAAGTTTCCAGTCCTGAATCAGTGACCCTGGCCTTTCTCATGGATACTAAGAAGGGCTAGCAGTACTCCAATTTCCCTTTTACTTCCGTCTGAGTATGTGTGGTAGATTATAAGAGCTTTTGTGGTGGGAAGAATTTCTTCCAATTTACCCAGAATGAGCTCCAAGACCTTTCTTGGAGACACCTTTCTTCCCTGTCTCATGAAGAAAGGGAAACATCACTGAGTATATCTGAAAACCAAGGTCAAGGTCAGTTGTTTTTTTTTTTTTCCAGAAAAGGGAATGTTTGTTCTCCTCCTGAAATGCTGGCAAATGGTTAGGTTACTATTAGGCAGGGCCTTGTGATATGTGTTGACAGAATGTAGTAGAAATGACATTGTGAGACTTCTGAGATAAAACTCCAGGAGGTCTTGCAGCTTTTGCTCTTGCCATTTTCCCGTCCTGAGACCACCATATATCAAAAGCTAAGAGCAGCTTGCTTGAAGATAAAAGATCACTTGGGGAGAGAGGTCCAGCAGACAATCAGGGACAATTGCCAGATATTTCAGGGAGACCATCTTGGACCATCCAGCCCCCACCAAGCCAACAGCTGACTGCTGTCAGCAGAAGAACCACTCAGACAAGCCAAGCCCAAATTGCCAAGCACCAAAATAATGAGCTGATTGTTTGTTTTAAGCCATAAGCTTTTGAAGTGGTTTCATAGCAATAGAGAACTGAAACAGGTGTTTAATTTTCCAGACTTCTAAAAATCACTCTATTGACATAACTGTATTATTCAACCTGTTTTGTAAAGTGATTTCTCTACTGATACTATATCTCAAAAGTATTCCATTTATTTAACTATTTTCTACAACCTTACATTTGTCTGTCTTAGTATTATATGGGTATTTGGTAATTTATTTAACAAGTAATTTTCCTTTGCAACTCCTCCTTGGTGTCTAGCTCCCATATCTTAACCAACTTTATGTTCCCTTCCAGGACCTAAGGGGCATATGGGTTCCTGTCACTTCATGGTTATGTAGACTCGGGAATGTGGCATTGAGTTCTGCTGGGTAGAATACAGATGACTCACTCTACTCAGAGGAATTTGCTCAGGGTTGTGATATAGGACCTATATACATTTGTCTAATAAACCAACTGGGTCTTTCTTTTTCTTTTTTTGAGTTGGAGTCTTACTTCGTCCCCCAGGCTGGAGTGCAGTGGCATGCTCATGGCCACCCCAGAGCCGACCTGCCTGGGCTCAGGTGATCCTTCCGCCTCAACCTTCCAAGTAGCTGGAACTACAGGCACGCACTACCACGCCCAGCTAATATTTTGATTTATTGTACAGATGAGGTCTCGCCAAGTTCCCCAAGCTGTTTTTGAACCCGTGGCCTCAGGCAATCCCCTCACCTCAGCCTCCCAAAGTGCTGGGGTTACAGGCTTGAGCCACAGTGCCTAATGGGGTCTTTCTTTTTACAGTATCTCTTTTCCCCTTTCCAATTCAAATTCTGCATTCTGAAAACATCTTACTTTCCTCACTGTGATTCATTAGGGAATCTTTAGGGTTTCTAGTTAATTTAGGGTTTAAGATCCCTAAAGGTAGAAATGGGCACCTCTTGTGTTATTTCTTACGTGTCATCATCCTGATCCTTCAGAATACTTTCTCAACTTCCTTTCTGCCTGATGATTAAGGAAATGGTCTTAACTTCTACATAGCCATATCAGACCTAAATTCTATTTCTTTGCCCATGTGTAGGGCTTATTACTAATTAATTTATTTCCCAGCCGGATGTGATTTCCTTGTTGGAGCAATAGCTGGTAGACAGGTTGGTTAACAAGAGATCTGCGCCCAGGTAAGTGAGGGGCAACTGATACGAGGAATCCAATGTGCACAAAATCTTAGGGTTCTGGATTTAGGACCTTTAAGGTGGTATTTGAAATGTGTGTGAAGAAAGTTTGCGTCTCTTCAACGAGAGTTCAAATCACTTCAACACTACCCTCCAAGAATCATACACATATATTCTTTTATTTTTTTCTGCTCTCAAAGCAGAGCAGAGTTTTCTTACTGTAAAATTAGTAGATTCTTATTTCAGAAGTTTAGAGAATACAGAAAAAGCTTAAAGTAAACCTACTTAAACATTTTATTTCTCCTGTTTCTCTGTGAATTAGCACACGGATATAGGCATGTACGGTTTTTTCCATTCAAAACAGGATTATACTACAATACTGTTTTGAAATCTACCTTCTTCATCTAACAAAATATAGTGAACAACTTTTCATGTAATCAAATCATGAGCTGTCATAATTTTTTAACAGTTATATTGTTTTGTTTGAGTACATAAGTTCTTTCCAGCTTTCCCCCATTATATACAGTGTTTTACTGCATCTGCCTTTTTGTGTACATGTATAATTATATATTTTGGATATAGTCTCAGATATTTTGTTGAGAAGGCAGCTTTCATAGTTAAAACCTACTTATACATCTTTATCAATTGCCCTGCTTAAGTTTGCACCAATATTCAACATACTATGAGAATGTCTATTTTACTGATATACAGTATTAGCAGTCTTTTAAATCTTCCAGTCCAATGGAAGATTTGTTTGTTTAAACGAATCACTCATACACAGATTTCATTCAATGTAATAAAATATGGGCTTCAAAAACAAAAACCATGCTGGGCACGGTGTCTCATGCCTTTAATTCCATTACTTTGGGAGGTAGAGGCAAAAAGGACTGCCTGAGCCCATGGGTTTGAGACTAGCCTGGGCAACTTGGCAAGACCTCATTTCTACAGTAAAAAAAAAAAATTAGCTTCGCATGGTGGTGCATGCCTGTAGTCCCAGCTACTTGGAAGGCTGAGGTGGAAGGATCACTTGAGCCCAGCAGGTCAAGGCTGTGGTAGCTGTGAGCGTGCCACGACACTCCAGCCTGGGTGAGAATGAGACTCTGACTCAAAAAATAAAAAATAAATAAAAGAAAGAAAAAATAGAAAGAGAAAAGAAACAAAAACCAGAATTGAAAGAGAACTGGTTTTGTAGTTAGAAAATGTGAATTCAAAACACAGTTCTGCCACTTATTTTGAGTGTGTGTGATATATATTTTTTTGTTTTTAGTAAGACTTTTTTTTGTGTGACATATGTAGAAAGAGCATAAATCTTAAAATCATAGCTTGATGATGTTTTTTATAAGCCCATGCAATCACCATTAGGTATAGATACAGAAATTTTTCAACATTCCAGAACGCTCCCTCATGTTTCTTCTCAATGAATATACCTCGAAGTTAACCATCACTTTGACCTCTATCATAATAGATTAGCTTGGTCTAGTTTTGAACTTTAAATAGATGGTATCATACAGTATGTACCCTTGTGTTTAGCCTCCTTTGCTCAACATTCTTTCTATAATGTTATAGCTATAAAGATACATATAGATATCTATTGAATGGAACAATCACTTATAAAAATAGATATTTTGCAGTATCTATTAAAATTATACATACTCGGCTGGGCTTGGTGGCTCAGCCTGTAATCCTAGCACTTTGGGAGGCAGAGGTGAGTGGATTACCTGAGCCTGCGGGTTGGAGACCCACCCAGGCAACTTGATGAGACCTCGTCTCTATAATAAAAATAAAAAATAAATGGGTATGGTAGCGCGCACCTGTCGTTACTTGGAAGACTGAGTCGGAAGGATCACTGGAGCCTAGCAGGTCAAGGCTGCAGTGGCCGAGAGCGTGCCACTACACTCCAGTCTGGCCGACAGAGTGAGACTCCAATCCAAAAAACAAATTATACATACTGCATCTGGGTACAGAACACAGACAGAATTGATTTCATATGTACACCAAAAGACTGGTACAAGAATGTTCATATCCACATTGTTGTATGTAGCAGTAGTTTGTAATTTAACATGGTTGTGTCATATTAGATTATCTGAATGTACTGTAATTTATTCATCCATTCTCCTGTTGATGGAAACTTTATATTATTTCCAGTTTGGGGCTATCATGAATAAAGCTGCTATGAACATTCCTGTATATGTTTGCCAGGGCTGTCCTAACAAAATACTATGGGTGAGGTAGCTTAAACAACATAATTTATTTTCTCATAGTTCTGGAGGCTTCCACTGAGGCCTATCCTCGTCCTATAGAAGGTCACCTTCGTGATATATCTTCACATGGTCTTTTCTCCTCACATTCACATCACTGATGTGTCTTTCTCTATATGTCCCAATTTTCTCTTCTCATAAGGACACCAGTCAGTTGGATTAGGGCCCAGCCTAGCGGCCTCATTTTAACTTAATTACCTCTTTAATGACCTTCCAAATACAGTTACTCTCTATACCCTTCTCTACTTCTGTGAGTTCAAATTTTTTAGATTCCACCTATAAACGAGATCATACGGTATTTGTCTATCTGCTTCCAGCTTATTTCACATAACACAGTGCCCTCTAAGTTTATCCATGTTGTAAATGACAGAATTTTATGTTTTATTATTTTATTTTATTTGACTTTTGAGTTGGAGTCTCACTCTGTCGCCCAGACGGGAGTGCAGTGGCATGCTTCCGGCCACCGCAGCCTCAACCTGCTGGGCTTCAGTGATCTTCCACCTCAGCCTTCCAAGTAGCTGAAACTACAGACGTGCACTACCATGCCTGGCTAATTTTTTGATTTATTGTAGAGTCAAGGTCTCGCCAAGTTGCCCGGGCTGGTCTTGAACCTGTGGACTCAGGCAATCCACTTGCCTCGGCCTCCCAAAGTGCTGGAATTACAGGCTGAGCCACCGAGCCCCGCCTATGTGTTTTTTTAAAGACTGAATAGTATTCCATTGCATGTATCCCATATTTAAAAAATCCATTCATCCATTGATGGACACTTAGCTTGTTTTTATATCTGGGTTATTGTGAATAATGCTGTAATGAATGTGGAAGTGCAGACATCTTTGATATAGTGATTGCAATTCCTTTATGTATATCCAGTAGTGGGATTGCTGGATCATACGGTAAATCTAATTTTAAGCTTTTGAGGAAACCCCCCCACTGTTTTCTAGAATGGCTGTACTAACTTACATTGCCACCAGTAGTGTGCAAGTGTTCTCTGTTCTCTACATGTTCCCCAACACTTAGCTTTCATCTTTTTTTTTTTTTTTTTGAGTTGGAGTTTCACTGTGTCGCCCAGGCTGGAGTGCAGTGGTACGCTCACAGCCACCCCAGCATTGACCTGCTGGGCTCCGGCAATCCTTCTGCCTCAGCCTTCCAAGTAGCCGGAATTGCTGCCACATACTACCGTGCCCGACTAATTTTTATTTATTTATTGTAAAGACGAGGTCTCGCTAAGTTGCCCAGGCTGGTCTCAAACCTGCAGGCTTAGGCAATCCACTCGCCTCGGCTTCCTGAAGCGCTGGGATTATAGGCTGAGCCACTGAGGCCGGCTAGCTTTCATCTTTTTGATAATAGCCACTCTAACAGGTGTGAAGTTGAGGCAGGGAGCCCTTTCCCCAGGCCTAATAAGATGAAGGTCTTCCCAGAATAGAGTAGGGGCCTTCTTAGTACAGTAAGATAAAAGCCTTCCCAGAATAATGAAAGAGTCCTTCTAGCACCATAAGATAATTTATGTTAGGAAGGAATGTAGCTCCCCAATCTGTAGTGCGCATGTGTAACTCCACTGCAACCTTGAGCTGTGGAACACCCAATTAAAATGTATGTTACTAATATGTAAACCTTACCAGGGGGACAAAGAAGCTAAAAATGTATAAAAGGCCATGCCCCCCTGCGCTTGGGGCTCAGCCTTTGGATGTGAATCCGCTAAGCTGGTTCTGGCACGAATAAAACTGCTTCCTGGTCTCAGTGTCCCGACTCTGTCTATAAAATCCTGCCACAAGGTGGAATCTCACTGTGGTTTTTATTTGCATTTCTCTGATAATTAGAGATGTTGAGCATTTTTTCATATATCTGTTGGCCATTTGTAAGTCTTCTTTTGAGAAATGTTTATTCAAGTCCTTTGCCTATTTTTTAGTAGGGCTATTTGTTTCCTTGTTCTTGAGTAGTTTGAGTTCCTACTTATATTTTGGATATGAGCCTCTTATCCGAAGTATGAGTTGCAAATATTTTCTCCCAGTCTGTGGCTTGTCTCTTCACTGCATTGTTTCCTGTGCTGTGCAGAGTAGGTTTCTCTGTTTTCTACATTTTAATGCTCAGTATGTATTTCTTTTATAATCAGAAATTCTATAAGGCTAATGTCTCCCTCTTTAAAACTGGAAGGATTATGAAAGGAGCTATGGCACAGTGACACATGAGGATGATGGTAAGGTGTCTTTTGGAGCATAGGCTGAAGGGACCTCAGTTCTTTCCACTGCCCACTGAAGGGAAAGATTCTCAAACAGTATCTTAAAGTTTTGACTTCATATCAGCTGAGCATTTACCTACAGTGGCTTCCCCTTCTTGAAGAACTCTTACACACAACCCTTTCCACATTCAGGACTGTCTCCTTTTCTCCAATAAGGAAATCACATTTGGCTTAGAGATATAAAGTCCTCTATAAAGGAAAAGAAATTGGACTTAGGCCTGTTGTGGTGATGTCAATCAGGGGAGAGTAATACAAGGGACAAAGGAAAATAAAGTCACCTTAGGTGTCAAGAAAATGAGGCCTCAATAATAAAAATTCGGTTGTTTCCACTTATAGAAATATCAGATCAGTTCTTCGAAGGCTCCTCAGAGATTCACAATAAAGGAGAATACTCCCAGCAGGCAAATGATAAATAATGAAGGAAGATATTCTTAACTGGCAAGACTAGGCTCTGACATCACATCCTTGTAGTTACATTCCTCTGAGCAGGTTCAGTCACCCACTCTGCACCTGGGAGAACTTGATGGTCATCCCTGGAAGTGTGACAGTCCTACAAATGACATAATCATCCCACATCTACAAAGCTTAGTCCCATATGTCCCTGAGAGAAATGGGATACTGGGCTAGACACAGCATCTAGGCAGCATATGGAAGGAATTTCTTGACATGATTCAGCTTTCTGAGTCTAGCAGGAATATACTAGTTTAATAAATTCCCAAACTTCCTCACAATTAGCTATGAAGCAGTCAATTAAAAGAAAAGTTGTAAAATGGCAAAAATATAAAAAATTCCAAATATGCTGACAAGGGCTAAAAAAGGTAACTACACAATATGTATAACTATGCCATGTATCAAAATATACATGAATACATATACACATACATAGGAGGTATGACAGTTAAGTTCACGAACTTATCCTAGAAAAAGTGCTACATACTTCAATGCTGAATATCACTATGGTCATCTTTGAAGTATTCCCCTCAGAAAGCTATGCACTGATGCCAGCACCTAGTCCATCTGTGAAAGCAATTTTGGAACTCTTTTTCTGGAATGGCCATCAGAGCTGTCATTGTATTACCCTTGATGTCCTGAATGTCATAAAAATGTCTTCCTTTCAGTATTCCTTTACCCTAAAGTCACTGGGGGCCAGATCAGGTAAGTAGGAGAGTATTCCAATACAGTTATTTGTTTGCTAAGAACTCCCTCACAGACAGTGCTGTGTGAGCTGGTACATTGTCAGAGCTCCTTCAGGACCATTTTTGCACACCCTTTTCTCATGCCTAGATTTTCAGTTAAGATTTTCCTAACTTATTCTCTATCAATGTTTATTTGGTCTGCTATGCTTCTCACAGCTGCCGATTCTGATGCACAATTCAATGAATTTTTATAATGTTTTTGTCAGTTCTGCTTGTTACTGACTGTCCTAACGTCTCTTCATCAGTGACACTTTCTCTTCTTTCAGAAAAACATTTAATCCATTTGTACACTGCCATTTTCTTCATGGTATTATCCCTATAAACTTGGACTAACATGTCTCTGATTTCAATTTCACTCTTGCCAAGTCTAACAAGAAATTTAATGTTCATTGCTCTAACCCAAGCTCCAACATTCTTGTGATGCTACACAAAAACATACAACAATAATGAACACCACTCAGCAAGACACCACCACACATCGACACAAACACAGCTGTGAGACACTGATATACCAAGGTTATGAAACCTTGCTGAGTTGTTTGTACAGTGTTGCCAATGTGCATGGTAGCAAGTTCACAAACTTAATTGTCAGACATGGTATAATACAGATAGAATGCCAGACATCAGTAATAGAAGGAAAAATATCTAGAGGTATACCTTTAACTGTTAACATTGGTGATTTCCAGGCTGTGTAACTGATTCTTTGTTTAAGTATACTTTCATAAACTTACATAAATTTAAACTTAAGTATACTTGTTGAATATATTTCCCTATCTTCTTTATAAGAACCACCTGTTTATTTTAGAATATATATTTAAGAGTTTTAAATAAAAGTTTTTCCAAAAGTAGGTTAAAAAATGGTTTCATAAGTCTTTAGGTTAGATTTACAGTTCAGCATATAAATACTATGCGATGAATACTTTCTCTTATGTTCCCTTCCAACACACTGTTAGTTTTGCCTCAACTATGACTGTGGGTATTCCACCTAGGGAAAGACTAAAAGTTTCAAACCTTACATTGGATCTGCTGCTTTGTTCTTCATGACAGAAGGGTTTATTTCACTTCTGAAATATTAGCCATAATGCTTTACAACCAGTGAGAGAATCTCCTTGCTCCATTAGTTTCCTTTTGGACCCGATATCAACAGAATCTGCACTTTAAGGCATAAACATGACAAGAGGAAATTAATTCACATCCAGAGTTCCTATATATTCATGGTAATTTGGACATTTTGTCATAGTTAGAATTCTTTCCTGTGAACTCCCATGGTTTATCATCTGTACTTCTTCAGAAGTCTTTGTCATGAGCTGCCTTTGACCTGCTTTTATTTTCCCTGTTGAATTATAAGCAACGGAAAGGTAGTAATTATATCTTATTAATTTGTGTTTCTTCCAAGTACTGAGGTACAAGTTCTTACACATTGCCAGGCATGCCCAACATCTTACACAAATTCTAAAAATGAACACAAAATATTGTAAGAATGCTAACTGAAGAATTCCTGATAATCAATAATTAGTAAAAAAATATGTTTGGGAATAGACAATTTGTTAAAATGATAGAACACATAATGATTTTCATTCCAAATTAGTTATCAATCAGAAATACTCATCAGAAATGGCATAGTGAAGCAGACAGGATACAGAAGATGTAGAGCTGGAAAACGGTCGAGTTAGAGAATGAGGGCTTTGAAATGAAAATTCTGGTTCCATCTCATGTGTACTCTGTGACCTTTCACGAGGTATTTAAGCTCTTGGTATCTCACTTGTCTCATCAGTTTTACTGGGAATGGTAATGATACCTCCCTTACAGAGTTCTTAGAAGGATTCAATGATGCTGGACATGTAAAATACTTAGGATATTAGGCAGGGTTCTCCAGAGAAACGTGTGTGTGTGTGTGTGTGTGTGTGTGTGTGTGTGTGTGTGTGTGTGTGTGTGTGGAGAGAGAAAGAGAGAGAGAATTTATTTTAAGGAATTTGCTCATGCCATTGTGGAAGTGTGGTACATTCAAAATCTGCAGGACAGGTCAGCAGGATGAAGACCCAGTGAGTTGCAGTTTGAGTCCACAGTCATTCTTCATGATCTTCTGCACAGGCCAAACAGGCAAGTTGAAAAGTGATGGGTAGGAATCCGCACCCATGCAACTTTCGTATCTTTAGTGGTGGCACTAATGTCTGTAATCCCTCAAGAAATGTGATACTGCTTTTGGCTTACTATTTTTCTAGGGAGAGGTAGTTTTAGTAGCTTCCACTGGACCGTTCCCACCATAATAGTCCTTACTCATAGGTCAAAGAATCAATTCAAAGGGATTCAATAGGTCAAAGGGAATTCTGCCTGTTACTGAGTGTATCTATTCCAATTATGCATTATGGCACTAGGGAAATAATCACAGAATGGTTCTGGGACCCACTGTGAGACAAACCTGAAAAAAAACTTCTCTGATTACCTAACCTCCCTAATTCCCTACTCCGACTGGTAGACTACAGTGCTGTTTTGGGTCTCCTGGAACTAGAGTCAGTTCAGTCATTTAAATTTAAATTTGAAACATAATTTTAAAATATGGAACAATAAGTTATTGTAATGAAGAATGCAGAGTGACCATGAAAGAAAATTTCAAAGTAAGTCTCTGTTATGGGTTAACTATTTAGGTGCACGGTTGGTATTCTTTGGTGGACATTAAACAGATAGGAAATCTACCGAAGTCTTATTTGATTTATATAAGCAGAAAAATTCTAGGTCAAGTGGATGAAAGTGTAACTTGAATCATAAAAATAGAAAGTCAGTGTCCTTCAATCAATTCCCAGACTTAAGCCAGTAAAAGACTCAGAACTCTTGAATTAAAGGGAAGTCAAGTCCCCTTAGGAAGAAGCCGAGTACATTTCCAGAAATTTATAGTATTAATGTCTTCCAAAAGGGACCTGTGACCTTTACTATGGTGACTGTGCAGAAACCAACACAGAGTCCCCAGTATGGCACCAGTCGCTGGTGGCAGGCTGCCTATATTGTATGGCTTCCATCACAAAAGGGGCAGCATTTTTTTTTTCTTACTGAAAAAGACAATCTGATATGCTTTGCCTTTCTTACATGAAATGCTTCTGTCATTATTATCCTAAAAAGTAATCCCTGAGGGTCTGGTTATTTTCTTTCCCTAATGCGTATAATCCATGGACCCCAGATCCCTGCAATCTCTTATGTAGGTACCACGTTTAGATAACTTCATACACTATCTTTCATCTGGATTTTAACTCACAAGTCACATTCAAACACATAAAAACATACCAGATCTCACATGACCTCCCACTCAATCAATCCCGTATTTTATTATACTTTATTATTATTATTTTGAGTTGGGGGTCTGTCACTCAAGCTGGAGAGTGGCATGTTCATGGCTCACTACAACCTCAACCTCCTGGGCTCAGGCGATCCTCCCACCACAACTTCCCAAGTAGCTGGGACTATAGGAACACTCCACCACACCTAGCTAATTTTTTGTAGAGACGAGGTCTTGCTGTTGTTGCCCAGACTGGTTTTGAACTCCTGGGCTCAAACAATTCTCCTGCCTCAGCCTCCCAAGTTGCTGAAATTATAGGCGTGAGTCACCATGCCAGCCCAATCATAATCCTTTAAAACACATACACATATCAGCCTCAAAGCTGAAACAGTATAATCACCTCCCCTATCACTGTCATACAATTCGAGAGACTTGAGTGCATTCACCAACCACTTTCACAGTATTTCCTCAGTGTTCACAGGGGATTGGTTCAAAATCCATAGAAGCTCAAGTCCCTTATATAAAATGGTGGAGTATTTGCATATAATCTATGCATACCTTCCCATATACTTTAGGCCATCTGTAGGCTACTAAAATACCGAATACAATGTAAATACTATGTCAATAGTTGCTATACCCTATTGATTAGGGAATGATGACGAAAAAAGTTCGTACATGTTCATTTTAGACACAACCACCCATTTAAAAATAATATTTTCAATTGGATGTTGGTTGAATCCACGCATGCAGGACTCATGAATATGGAAGGCAGACTGTGTTTCCTGTATTTCACTCAGCGTCTTCTCCCAGTGACAGTCTCAAGTGCAAACCATCTACACACACGACCAAGAATCAGACACAAAAGCAGATCACTTGTTCTTAAACAAAAGCACCACTGCCTCACCTGTACTTAGTGATGGAGTTACTGGTCTCTCAAGGCCAAAAATCTTTACCATGGATTTGTCTCTTTTGGCAGATAATATGTGCCCTCTCAGTCAGCTCTGGTCTCTCACACACAATTAGACATACACAGCGTCACCTCACACCTCTCCTGTGAACACATCTGAGGCTCAGGTCGCGTTGACCTAGAGGTCTGATTCATTCATCTCAGTCCCGCCTGGTGCCAACCAGCTTCCTTCTTTCTCAGGGGTCCCCAAAGTCAAACTCGTCCGCTAACCATAAGGGCACCCTGCACAAACAGCCTCACACAGAATGTTAAAAGGTCAAGGGTCGCGTGGCCGCGCTCGCCACAGACAGCGACATCCCACGGTTTCGAATGGCCAGTCGCACCAAGTCGCATCCCGCATCACCTCACAATCACCGCACGAGTGAACGTGCGCACCGCGTGAACCCACGCGGGCACAGCCACTCCTCAAACGGTCTCAAGCCGTTTCATACACATCTCCCCACGCACGATACCCTCGCAGTCGGTTTCACATACACCCTCTCCCTCTCGGTAGCAGTCACCTTCTGACCCGCGCACGTGCAGTCTCACGACAAAACACATTTCCTATCGTAACCTACAAACGGAGGCCGGATCTCTCCGCACCAGCCAACAACAGTTCTCTTAGGCCATCGCACGCGGCGGCCACTTTAGGATAGGAACAGCCAATGTGCCAGTTCCGAAATCGGTTCTCAGAGGAACCCGAGGTCCAGAATCCAGAAACGAACGCGGACAGGTTATTGGCCTCACTCCAGCCCTGAGTGAAACTGCGCAAGCGCAGTCCGCAGCTTGGCGGAAGACGTACCGGGTTCGGCTCCGAGACTGGCCCCTCGGACTACATTTCCCAGGGAAGACCGCTGCCCAAGGCGACTTCCGGCAGGAGCCTCGGAGGAACGGCCTGGCTGTAGAGGCAGGTGAGGACGTTCCGGTGCCGGTTGAGAAGGCGGGGCTCCGGGCGTGGGGCTTCGCCAGGTAGCCGAGTCAGAACTTGGACTACCTGAGGATGCTGAGGATGCCTACCGGAGGATGCTGAAGGTGAGGAGTCCTGGATCACCAGGGCCGTGGAAGAGGAGTGCCTAGTTTTAGGCCTCTGTGTGCGAGAACACCCGAGGAGGGCTGGGTTGTGTTGTGCGTACTTGAGGGAAGAAAGTTGGGTTCATCCTTGGGGTGAGTGTGCCTGTTCGTTGTGACAGCGACTGGGTGCGTGCGTTTGTGGCAGTGTGCTTGTGTGCGCCATCATTGTGTGAATGGAGTTTGTTGGTGACTGTGATCATGATTGTGAGTAACTATTTGTGTAAGTCTTATTTACTTACACAAAAGAAAAGGACATTTACACAAACCGTTATGCTCAGGCTCACACTATCAGGGATATACTCGATTAGTCAGCTGCAGATTTACACACACAACATAAAGCCAGGATCAGTGTCCACTCTACATTTATCGTAATCACACAGCCTCAGAAAAAGCCACACATATGTGCTTATGTACATATGTGTTTTTATTTTTAATTTCTCAAAGATTAGCCACTGTACACATTGTTCGAATTCTTTATTAAAAGAGACTTAGGTCTTTTTGTCTGTATTCACGGTTGCTTGCAGGTGTAATTCTTTAATTTGTACAGTACTGTACTTCAAACTAAAAGCCCCAATAATTTAATTTGGTCTGGAAATTTTCACTCTGTGTATTTCTTCTTTTCCATCTGTGTTGTTTTAGCCTCTATTATTGAAATCCCTGTTACACTTATATTGGCTTTTTTGGATCTATTTTCTATTTCCTTGATCTTTTCTCATAATGTCTATTTCCTCTTAATTCAGTGAGAATCTGCTTAGAGCAGTTCTGAGCGGCTCCATCACTTTTATTTTATCATACTGTCGGGATACTGGGTTGGCCTAATTAAATCCCTTCTGCTGATGAACCCGAGCTCTGTTTTCCTTGAATCCATCCTGCTATATTCCTGGGTTCTCTTATGGTTTTGAGTAAAGCTGGGATTTGTCCGTATTCCCTCTAATCCTTTATGTATAGGGCCGGGGAGTAAGAGGTATAAAGAGTCAGTATAAATTAACATGTTGGGAGCTCAATGGCAATTATCTCCTTTTTTTTACTCCCCTCTCACCCAGAAACATCTTCTTTTGACTGAGTTTCTTCTAGAGTGGAACCAAGAAGAGGATTAATTAATACATTCAATGTAAAATAAGCCATGGCTCATGTAAGTTGATGCTTTCTTGTTCCTAATTGAAGTAGTTTTTTTTGTTTAAAATATATGAATATTTTTAATCGTGACATTGTTACTTTTCTGAGAATTTACAATAACTTTCTAATGAGCTGCCAGGATTTCAGTCTTCGTTCTTTGTTCCTCTCCTCTCCAACCAGTGTTCATATACTTGTTGAATAAATCATTTTTCATCTCCCTTATGCTCATATTTCTACCAGGAACAAGTAGAGAACACAAAAATAGTATTATTTTGAGAAAATATTAGTGTTTCTTTTGTCAGAACTTTGATTTGATGAGGCGATTTTACAAGTATTTATCGAATACCTAGTCTGTGATAGATATTTTAGGAATAAATCAGTGTAGAAAAAAAAAATCACATACACGCAAATTTTCCTTTGTGGAACTTAACTTGTAGTGAGAGAAACAGAAGATAACTTATATAGTATAAGTCTTAAGACATATACATAGATATATAGAAAGCAAACGAAAGAGAGAATTAACTAAATAATTATATGGTAAAACTAAGACCAGAAGGCAAATATATATGTCTTATCAATAAATGCATACAGGCTTTAACTCACCTAGTAAAGGAAAAAGACTTTCTAATTAAATTACAAAGAACAACCTAACTCTGTGCTCTATAGATTAGATACCTAAGTGGTGCATTGATTCAGAAAGATTAATAAAAAGATGGACAAATTATACCAGATAAATAGAATCTAAAAGAAAACAGACTAAGATTAAGGCCACATCACAAAATTAAACATGGTAAAGAAGGACATTATATAATTTTAAAATATAAATTTCACAATGAAGATATAATAGTTATGAATACATGTGTATCAGATCCTATCCTGAAGCAAAATTTAGAACAGTTATAAAAAGAAATAGATATTTGCCAGCAGTAGGAGTCATTAATTTACTCTTCTCAGTCCAAATTAGACCAAGTGGACAAATTTACTTACGATATAGAAGTACTAAATCACATACTCCATCAGATCGACATTATTGATGTCTGTATTAAATTGGATATCCTGATAATAGTTAATATGCATTATTTTTTAAAATTTAATTTAATTTTAAAGTTGTGGGATACAGGTCAGGATTGTATACGTAAGTGGTTTCGGTACAGGGGAAGTTTTGGACCTTCCATTGAACCTCATTTTGAATATGCATTCTTTGAAGTGTCTGTGGAACATTTAGTAAACACTGACAACATATTAGCCCACAGTAATGTCCAATACACAGAAATGAAAATGTTCTCTGAACACAGTGAAATACAACTACAATAACAACATCAGAAAAATGAAGTTACCTTTATCAAAAGTTTATAAACTCAGCTGGGTGCAGTGGCTCAAGGCTGTAATCCCAGCACTTTGGGAGGTCAAGGGGAGAGAACTGCCAGAGCCCACAGGTTTGAGAACAGCCTGGGCAACTTGGCCAGACCTCATCTCTACAGTAAATCAAAAAATTAGCCAGGTGTGGTAGTGCGCACCTGTAGTTCCGGCTACTTGGAAGCCTGAGGCCGAAGGATCACCTGAGCTCAGCAGGTCGATGCTAGGGGCTGTGAGCATGCCAGTGCACTTCAGCCTGGGTAGCAGAGTGAGACTCCAACTAAAAAAAAAAAAAAATCTTCTGCATGGGAAGAAACGCTTGTAAGTGAAGTCAGAAAACAAACAGCAAACTGGCATAAACAAAGAAATTATTATCTCTCTAATATAGAGGACTTTTAGGGGAAAAAATGATCAATCGCCTGATAGGAAAAGGATCAAAGGACATGAACAGGCAGTTCACAGAAAACGAAATTCTTAGGGCCATTATAAAAAGAAAAATACTCAACTCACAATTCAAGAAATGTCCATAAAAGCTCTACTGACATACAGTTTCTTTCTTGTTTGGTAAAGTAAAAAGGCTTTAACAAAATACCTGTCAGTGAGGCTATGAGCAGAGTGAAACGGTCCAACTGCTTTGGAGGGCAATCTAGCAGCATCTACCAAAATCATAAAAGCATTTTCCATTTTGACCCAATGGTCCAACTCCTGGGACTTTTTCTTACAAATATACCTGTGATTATATGAAATGATGAATTCACAGAAGTATTCCTTGCACTGTTGTTTATAATAGCAAAAGACTGCAAATAGTTAAGTGTCCATGAGTTGAATTATTTTTTTAATTATTTATTTATTTTTTTTTGAGTTGGAGTCTCACTCTGTCGCCCAGACTGGAGTGCAGTGGCTGCTCCCGGCCACTGCAGCCTCGACCTGCTGGGCTCCGGCGATCCTTCTGCCTCAGCCTTCCAAGTAGCTGGAACTACAGGCGCGCGCTACCACGCCCACCTAGTTTTTTATTTATTTATTGTAGAGATGAGATCTTGCCAAGTTGCTCAGGCGGGTCTCGAACCCGCGGGCTCAGGCAATCCACTCACCTCAGCCTCCCAAAGGTGTGGGATTACAGGCTGAGCCACCGAGCCCGGCTCATGAGTGGAATTAAACAATGATAAATTTTAAAAAATGGAATGATATGTATGTACATAAAAATAAAGAAGCCATTGCCCACAGATATGGCAAGATCCTTGCATTTAATAAGTGAAAACAATTAAGTACAGAACAGTGTATGTATTATAGTGTGTTACCTTTTGTTTATACTTTTATACAAGTATGAAGAATGTTTACTTATAATATTGCCTAGCTATAGGGGCAGGAGGTGGGAGACAAAATAGAAAGGATAGTGGTAGGAACAAGACATCTGATTGTATACCTTTTTTGTTTTTAATCTAAGAAAGGAAAATAAAATATAAAAATATCAACCTGTCATAAGGATGGCAATTTTCTCTAGCCATTTTCAGCTACTTAAATGCACTGATGAAGTAGGGAGAGACTTGTATTAATCAAGGATTCAGGCTTTGTTAAAGCAAGTGTGAAATGAGAATTCACGAAAAGGGAGTTCATGCTGAGAGTGATTCTATAAAGTTGAGTGATTAGTTGAGCATGGAATTTACGATGGGTAAGCAGAGGGAGAAGAGGTATGGTGAGTGACAATGTGAAGGTGATCGGGGAGAAGGGCACTTAATATTTTTTTTTTTTTTTTTTTGAGTTGGAGTCTCACTCTGTCGTCCAGACTGGAGTGCAGTGGCCGCTCCCGGCCACCGCAGCCTCGGCCTGCTGGACTCCAGCGATCCTTCCGCCTCAGCCTTCCGAGTAGCCGGAATTACAGGCATGCGCCACCACACCCAGCTGATTTTTTGATTTATTGTAGAGATGAGGTCTCACTGCCCAGGCGGGTCTCGAACCCGCGGGCTCAGGCAATTCACTCACCTCAGCCTCCCAAAGGCGCGGGATTACAGGCTGAGCCACCGAGCCCGGCAGCACTTAATATTTTGTAGATGTTGCAGTTATTGCTAATGACAAAATCTAGAATAGTAACATGAAAAGTGAGTGAAATAGAATGGAAGATGAGATCATAGAAGTTGTTAGGGAATTGGGAGGCCATGATGTTAGAAGGACTCAGTATATGGATGTTTGAAATCACTGAGCCGGGAGCTAAGATTCCTGAGGTCTCAAAACTTGGATATCAACAAATCACTGCAAAGGGAGAAATAATGCATAATATAGATGATAAAGTGATAACATTAGATTTTAGAGAAGGAGGGACAGTTGTCTGATACCATCAATGAGGAACAAGGAGGAGATTGGTATGAAGATTGTGGGAGAAAAAACAGCCTCCACTTAAGATGTCCTCATAGGAAATGGTATCTTTGGGGAATTAATGGTTAATTGTCACATGTGGGAAATTTTTGAACTCTGGAATTTTGGGTTTTCCAATTAGATATGATAGAAATTGATGTTGGATGATCTCAGTGGATGGAGAGACTTTTTGCTTAAGCTTTAGGATTATATGGAGACATAATTGGTGCTTACATAGAAAAATAGATCTTGCTAGAAAATATATGATCACCAATTGCAAATTCCAGTTTTATATTGAACAGGGGATGTCAGACTTAAGTCACATTTATGTGAATCTGGATCATTCTATATCAGTATTCTCTAATTTAGGAACACAGTAAGTGTGCAAGAAGTAGTGGATAATAACAGTTAAGATCTCCTAGGTGTAATTGCAAAGCAATGCTGTGTGTACCTTAGAAAAGACCTTACAGATTTTGTCTACCATAGAGAGTTAAGTGTAAGAGATTGATTAAATCTCTTATTATAAGATCAAATTTGGCTGGGCATGGTAGCACATGCTTTGTAGTCCCAGCTACTAAAGAGGGTGACACAGGAGAATTGTTTGAGTCTAGGAGTTTGAGGCTGCAGTGAGCTATGATCATGCCACTGCACTCCAGCCTGGGTGAGAGTGAAAGCTTATCTCTATGTAACTATTGCTACATAACAAACCACCCCAAAATTTAGTAGATTAAAACAACAGCAATCCTTGTTTGGTTTACAAATCTGTGATCTGAACAGTGCTCGATAAGGACAGCTCACCATATGGTGTCATCTGAGATGACTTGATTGGGAGCTAGATGACCTACTTTTAAGATAGTTCTGGCACATGGCTTGCAAGCTGTTGCTAGCTGTTGTTTTGGCAGCCTTGGTTTCTTTACCTGTGAGCCATTCCATGAGCTGATTAGGCTTCCTAGGAGCATGTTGGCTGGACCTCATCCCAATGAAGTAAGGCAGAAGTATGAGTCAGTTTTGTGGCTTAAACTCAGTAATCACGTAATCACTTATGCCATACTCTATAGGTTGAGTAAGTCACAAATGTCCTCTCAGGTTCAAGAGAAGGGGGCACAGACTCCTGCACTAATTGGAAGAGGGCATGGCAAGGTTATATTGAAGGAGAACATATGGGATGGAAAATGTGGAAAATATAGTCTGCACCAGATGTTTACTAAAAAATTTGCTTGCGGCATGGCATGGTGGCTCACGCCTGTAATCTCAGCACATTGGAAGGTCGAGGCCGCAGGAGAATTGCTTGAACCCAGGAGTTCAAGACCAACCTATGCAACATAGCAAGACCACGTCTCTACAAAAAAATGAAAAAATTAGCTGGGTGTGGTGGTAACACACCTATAGTCCCAGGTATTCGGGAGGCTGAGGCAGGAGGATCACTTGAACCAAGGAGTTTCAGGCTTTTTTTTTTGTAGCCAACATCCAAGCTGGGCACGGTGGCTCATGCCTGTAATCCTAGCATTTTGGGAGGCGGAGACAAGAGGATGGGCTGAGACCAGGGGTTTGAGACTAGTCTGGATAATTTGGCACGGCCTCATTGCTACAATAAATAAAAAAATTAGCTGGGTGTGGTGGCATGTGCTTGTAATTTTAGCTACTTAAAAGGCTGATGTGTAAGGATTGCCTGAGCCCAGCAGGTCAAGGCTTTAGTGGTCATGATTGTGCCACTGTACTCTAGCCTGGGCAACAGAGTGAGACTCAAAAAAACATTTTTATTTTTTTTTTTGGCGTGAAAACTGAAAATGCCTATGGCTTGATAGTCATAATAATGAAGTAGAATCTTCAAGTCCTTTTTCTCAAGATGGAGATTTGTATAGAATGTTCTGGAAAGATTTAAAAGTTGTTAAATTATTTAATTTAATTGGGAGCTTCTACTTATTTTCCTAATTTCTAGATGACTAATAGGAGTTTTCCACTCTACACAAGAGGATGTGTCTGCAAAAATTAGTTTAAGAACATCTGAGAACGCTGCTTCAGTTGTACTAAATTCCTTTTTGAGCTATGTCACAGGCTTAGCTTGCATACTCACTATACTATCCCCTTTCCTGCAGTGCCTTCTTTTAGCATCCCTCTGTCTTTTTAAAAAAATGTTTCTTATAATTTCAAAAATAGTACTGTGATTTATCATTTTAGGAGTTGGTGATGTTCAAAGATGTGGCTATAGAAATCTCTCAGGAGGAATGGGAATGCCTGAACTCAGCGCAGAGGAATTTGTACAAGGATGTGATGTTGGAGAACTATAGCAACTTGGTTTCACTTGGTAAACTTATCTAACAATTCAGAATGCCTCTAACAATTCAGAATCTACTTCTTGAAATTTCGGATTTCTCCTTTGTGAATTTTAGGGATAGTTTTCAAATAACTAGATAACTTTTCTCTTCGTGTAGAAATGAACACAGCTAGATAGAGGTGCATTTTCATTTTCTCCATTCTTACGTGTTCTTCTGGTCCTTTCTTATAATAACTTTCTTCTTTGATGTTTAAGGGATTCTGCAACACTCAAACATAGCATTGTCAGGGAAACCAGGCTTTGTCTTTTGTTACACTTCCACTGTATGAAATTTCCCAATGCACTAGCATAGATTAAAACTAAACATATGGGTTCCAGGAGTGAAGTTCTTTGCTTTCCTGATTAATGTAATGGTAGGTTGGATCAAGAAAGGTCTTTTACTGTTTACAGCTCCAATGAACACTATTCTGTTTCCTATAACAAATGTACTGTCTTTTAAATATTTGCCTTTGTAGTCTAAGAGCTTAATACATTTAGCATTAAAAACATCTGAGAATAAGTGTCTCAGGAAACTTCTTTTTTTAATAGCAAAATAAGAATAGAGAAAGTTTATATATGTTTAAGTAGTATTTTATCATTTGTTTGCTTTGTGTCTTATGATCTTGAAATCATCTGTATATGAGTATTTCATCCCTTCTTCTTTCTTTCCTCTATATTCCTTACAAAGTACCATTTTGACCTGTGATTTATTTTCATTTTAGTTCTGAACATTGTATTTGGATACCTTTATTTCCAGCTCATTTCAGTTTCTTTTCTTATAACCAGGACTTTCTATTTCTAAGCCAGCTGTAATCTCTTCATTGGAGCAAGGGAAGGAGCCCTGGATAGTTATGAGGGAAGAGACAGGAAGATGGTACCCAGGTAAGTGAGCAATAATCAGGAAGCTTTTGCAAGGAGTAGGCCAGCTGATCAGAATGTTGGGTTGGCAAGTTTATTTTAGACAGAACAATTAGGGGAAATCTAATTTCAAAACTTATTACAAAGCTACAATAATTAAACAGTATAGTACTGGCATAAAGACTGATATATAAACTAATGGAATAGAATAGAGAGCCTAGAAATAAATCCTTGCATCAGACAGTCAAATCATTTTAGACATCGGTGCCAGGATTACTATGGGGAAAACTAGATGTCTACAATAAAGGAATAAAATTATGCTCTTATCTTATATCATATGCAAAAATTAACTTGGAATGGATCAAAGTCCTAGATGTAAGAGCTAGAACAATAAAAACCCTTAGAAGAAAATATTGGGGAAAAGCTTCATGACACTGGATTTGGCAGTGTTTTACTGGGTATGACACCAAAAGCAGAGGTAACCATACACAAATGGGACTACATCGAACCTAAAAACTTGTGTTCCTCAAAAGGCACAATCAACATTGTTGATCAGTTTTTTAAA
The DNA here is from genome assembly GCF_000164805.1 of Carlito syrichta. Lineage (NCBI taxonomy): Eukaryota > Metazoa > Chordata > Mammalia > Primates > Tarsiidae > Carlito > Carlito syrichta. The sequence continues at coordinate 516,629 of NW_007260083.1, forward strand.
AAAGATTCATACACGTTGCTAGATGATGGGAATACGTTTCTAAAGTATTATAAAGACATTGTTGGTTTTGTAGGGGATCAAGAACTTATGAATAGGCTGGGTATGGTGGCGCATGCCTATAATTATAGCACTTTGAGAGCTGAGGTGAGAGGATTGCCTGCGCAACTTGGTGAGCCCTCATCTCTACAATAAATCAAAAAATTAGCCAGGCATGGTGGCGTGTGCCTATAGTTCCAGCTACTTGGAAGGCTGAGGTGGAAGGATCACATGAGCCCAGCAGGTCAAGGCTGTGGTGGCCATGAGCACTGCACTCCAGCCTGGGGTGACAGAGTGAGACTCCAACTCAAAAAGAAAAACAACAAAAAAAAGAATAGATGTTCTAATAGAATACCTAGGAAAAAATTAGTGTTGGTTAGAAATTGGGAAAGTTAGAAAAAATAATATATGACTACATTTAGGAGGTAGAGATGGCAGAGGGATGATTGGGAAGAAAGGAGGTTAACCAGGAAAGCTTAGGGTGCTAAAGGTCAAGAGCAGATCCATTTTACAGGCCGGAAGTCTTTGATGATGTCCACCACTCATTATAGTCTACAGAACTGTGAGAGAATACATTTATGTTGTTTTAAGCCACTCAGTTTGTGCTACTTTGTTATGGCAGTCCTAGGAAACTGATAGAGGGGAATCCTGGGAAAATGATACATACTTTCCTACATGTTTTAATGTAATGATATTATTCCCTTACCAATTTTTGATGCCTGGATAGGCCTTTCCTTTGGTATGCGTGCAGTGATTTAAAAAAAAATTATTTTGAAATATAGAACAATAAGAGGTTGCAAAGAAATGTATAGGGGAAGCTGGGATTGGTGGCTCAGCCTGTAATCCCGCGCTTTGGGAGGCTGAGGTGAGTGGACTACCTGAGCCCGCGGGTTCAAGACCCGCCTGGGCAACTTGGCGAGACCTCATCTCTACAATAAATCAAAAAATTATCTGGGTGTGGTAGCACGTGCCTGTAGTTCCAGCTACTTGGAAGGCTGAGACTGAAGGATCGCTGGAGCCCAGCAGGTTGAGGCTGCAGTGGCCGGGAGCGGCCACTGCACTCCAGTCTGGGTGACAGAGTGAGACTCTAACTCAAAAAAAAAAAAGAAATGTACAGGGAAGACCTGTGTACGCTTCCTCCAGCTTCCCTCAGTGTTAATACTTCACACAACTATGTTACAGTATAATACCAAAAAATTGACTTTGCTACAATTCATAGAACTTATTCAGATTTCACTAGTTATACGTGCACTCATATATGTGTGTATATGTGTATAGCTTTATGCAGTTTTATCATGTGTAGCCTTGTGTCACCTCCACAATAGCCAAAATACTCAACAGTACCAAACTTCAAGACTCCCTCATGTTACCTCTTTATCTACCCTTTTCCCTTTTCCCTAATCCTTGGCAACCACTATTCTGCTTTTCATCTATATAATTATGTAATTTCGTGAATGTTACATAAATGGAATTTACATAAATGTAAATTACATAATTTCATGAATTTTAAGACTGACTTTTATTTTCTTCTGTGTGTGTGTGTGTGTGTGTGTGTGTGTGTGTGTGTGTGTGTATGTGTTTGTATACATATTCAATCCAGTAGGGGATCAAGAACATATGAATAGATATTCTAATAGAATTCTTAGGAAAAAAGTTAGTGTTGGATAGAAATTGAAAAAGTTAGAGAAAATAACATGACTACAACATTGAGGAGGTAGAGATAACAGGGATGATTAGGAAGGAAGGAGGGCAATTACATATATATGTGTGCATGTTTGTATTTATGTTTCTTATATTAATATACAAGTTTGTACTTAAAAATAAGTCCTCATTTATCTAGGATAAATGCTCAAGAATGTAATTGCTGGGTAGCATGATAAGTCCATTTTTAGTTTTAAAAGGAACTGCCAAACTATTGTCCACAATGGTCATACCATTTTACATTCTCCCAGCATTGTATAAATGATCTAGTTTTTCTGAATCCTAGCCAGCACTTGGTGTTGTAGTTATTTTTCATTAAAGCCATTCTGATAGGTGAGTAATAATATCTGATTGTGTTTTTAAATTTCCTTAATGGCAAATAATGTTGAGCATCTTTTCATGTTTTTGCATGAAACACATCTGCATACCCTTTTCAGTGAAATGTCTGTTCATGTCTTTTGCCCATTTTCTAATTTGATTGGTTTTTACTGTTGAGTTTTCACTTTGTGTATTCTAGATAGAAGGCCTTTGTTGGATATATAACTTGAAGATATTTTCTCTCAGTCTGTAATTTTACTTTTAATCCTTTTAACAGGATTTTTTTAGAACAAAAGTTTTTAATTTTGATTGTGTCTAATTTGTCATTTTTTCCCCTTATGAATTGTGTTTTTGGTGTGTGTGTGTGTGGGTGTGTGTGTGTGTGTGTGTGTGTGTCTGTATCTGGTGTCAAGTCCAAGAACTCTTTGACTAGTCCTAGGTCTTTAAGATTTTCTCCAGTGTTATTTCCTAGAATTTTATAGTTTTACATTTTTCATTTTTGTTTATAGTCCATTTTGAGTTCATTTTTTGTAGAAAGTATGAGATTTAGATCAATATTCTTTTGGGTTTTTTTGCCTATGGATTACTGGTTGCTCCAATATCATTTATTTTAAAAGTTATCCCATCTCAATTGAATTGCTTTTTTGCCTTTGTTAAAAATTAGTTGGGCACGTTTGTGTGGCCTTATTTCTGGGTAGTCTGTTCTGTTCCATTGATCTCTATGACTGCCTCTGCTAGTATCATATTTTCTTGATTACTATAGGTATCTAGTAAGTCTTAACATTGGAAAGACATTCTTCCTACTGTATTATTTTTCTAAATGTTTTGGCCGCCCTTAAGACCTTTTTCTTTACATATAAATTTTAGAATAAGCTTGCCTGTGCTGAGATTTTAATAGAAATTGTGTTAAGCCTATAGATGAAGTAGGAGAGAACACCTTTACTCTGTTGAGTTCCAGTGCATGAACACAACATGCCTTTCCAAATATTTTAAGTTTTCTTTGATTTATTTCATTAGCATCTAACAATTTTCATCATACAAAATTCAATTTGTTAATTGTATACCAGTTTCATTTTTTTTTGGAGCATTTGTAAATGATATTGCCTTTTTTTTTTTTTGAGTTGGAATCTTACTCTGTCTCCCAAAATGGAGTGCAGTCATGGCCACTGCAGTCTCAATCTGCTGGGCTCAGGAGATCCTTCCTCCTAAACCTTCCAAGTAGCTGAAACTACAGGCATGTGCCACCATGCCCAGCTAATTTTTGTTGATTTATTGTAGAGATGAGGTCTTGCTAAGTTGTCCAGGCTGGTCTTGAACCTCTGGGCTCAAATTCGTCTTCTCACCTTGGCCTCCCAGAGTACTGAAATTACAGTCATGAGCCACTGTGCCTGGCCTACATTTTTATTTTGGAATGCAATTGGTTTTTTGTATGTTCATCTTGTATTCTGTGACCCTACTCAACTCACATATTAGTACTAGGTTTCTTTTTTATAGATTCCTACTTGTAAACAATCAAATCACTGCAAATAGACAGTTGCTTTTTATTTTTTTCTTGCCTTATTGGAGTGACTAAAACTTTCAGTATTATATTGAATAAGGTGGTAAGAGTAGATAGACTTGTCCCAATTTTAGAGGGGAAGCATTCAGTTGTTTTTTTTTTAAAACAGAATCTTACTTTGTTGCCCGGACTGGAGTGCAGTAACATGATCATTGCTCACTGTACCCTTGACATTCTGGGATCAAGTGATCCTCCTGTTTGCCTCCCAAGTGTCTGGGATTACAGGCATGTGCTACCAAACCCAGCTAATTTTTAATTTTTTTTAGAGACACGATCTTGCTATGCTGCCCACACTGGTCTTAAATTTCTGGGCTCAAGTGATCCTTCCACCTTGGCCTCCCAAAGCCCTGGGATTACAGAGGTGAGGCACCATGCCCAGCTGTAGTCAGTCTTTAACATTAAGTTTGATATTAGTTACAGGTATTTTGTAGATGCTGTATATTATGAAGTTAAGGAAATTTCCCTCTCTTCCTAATACCCTGAGAGTTTTTTTTCATGCAAGGGTATTGATATGATCATGTTACTTTTCTTATTTGTCATATTGATATAATGCCGCTCATATCTGGAATAAATCCCACTTAGTCATAGTATATCATACTTTTTATTCATTGTTGTATTTGATTTGTAGTTTTCTTTTTTGTACTGCCTTAGTCTTGTTTTGGTATCAAAGTAATACTGGCCTTGTAAAATGAGCTGGAAAGTGTTCTCTTGTTTTCTGGAAGAAATAGTGTAAAACATTATATGAATGTTTGGTAATATTCTTCAGTGAATTATCTGGACCTGGACATTTCTTTTTGGGAACTTTTAGGTTATAAATTTAATTTTTGAAATAGTTATAAGAGCTGGGCTCGGTGGCTCAGCCTGTAATCCCACGCTTTGGGAGGTTGAGGTGAGTGGATTGCCTGAACCCGTGGGTTCGAGACCCGCCTGGGCAACTTGGGGAGACCTCATCTCTACAATAAATCAAAAAATTAACCAGGTGGTAGCACGTGCCTGTAGTTCTGGCTACTTGGAAGGCTGAGGCAGAAGGATCGCCGGAGCCCAGCAGGTCGAGTCTGCAGTGGCTGGGAGCAGCCACTGCACTCCAATCTGGCGACAGAGTTAGACTCCACTCAAAAAAAAAAAAAGTTACACGACTATTCAGATTACCTGTTTCATCTTAGTCGAGTTTTGGTATCTTGTTATTTTCAAGGAATGGATCCATTTAAGTTATTGAAGTTATGAGTGTAAACTTATATGTGGTGTTCTTATTATTCCATCTAGCCATATATATAAATGATGTATGATCCTTTAAAAAATTATTTCTTTGAGTCTTCCTCTTTGACCCATGGAATTTTTTTTTGTTTTTTTTTTGAGTTGGAGTCTCACTCTGTCGCCCAGACTGGAGTGCAGTGGCCGCTCCCAGCCACTGTAGCCTCGACCCGCTGGGCTCTGGCGATCTTTCTGCCTCAGCCTTCCAAGTAGCTGGAACTACAGGTATACGCTACCACCCCCGGCTAATTTTTTTTTTTTTTTTATTGTAGAGATGAGGTCTCACCAAGTTGCCCAGGCGGGTCTCAAACCCGCGGGCTCAGGCAATCCACTCACCTCAGCCTCCCAAAGCGTGGGATTACAGGCTGAGTCACCGACCTGGCTGGAATATTTTTTAATTTTTAAAAAATTGACCAAAAGTATATATATTTATGGTGTACAAAATGATGGTTTGATATGTATACATCATTAAATGATTAAATCTAGCTAATTAACATATCTATTACTTCAGATACTTATTTTTTTCTTCCACAACAGTTACCTTAGAAACATCAATTTTTTTTTGTTTGTAGTTAGAACATTTAACCACTCTCTTAGCAGTTTTCAGTCATAGAATACATTGTTTCAAAATGATTTGTAATTGATTGGCTGCTTTAAATCCTAGGCACCTGAGAGCCAATCCCCACCACTACACAATATGTCCATGTAATGAATACATGTGTACTCTGAATCTAAACTAAAAGTTAAAATTAAAAAGAAAAAAGTCCAGCCGGGCTCGGTGGCTCAGCCTGTAATCCCGCGCCTTTGGGAGGCTGAGGTGAGTGGATTGCCTGAGCTCGTGAGTTCGAGACCCGCCTGGGCAGCAAGACCTCGTCTCTACAATAAATAAAAAAATTAGCCAGACATGGCAGTGCATGCCTGTAATTCTGGCTACTTGGAAGGCTGAGGCGGAAGAATCACCGGAGCCCA
>NW_007260083.1:522481-523277 GCF_000164805.1 Carlito syrichta
TTCCAGCTACTTGGAAGAGTGAGGCGGAAGGATCGCTGGAGCCCAGCAGGTCGAGGCTGCGGTGGCCGGGAGCGGCCACTGCACTCCAGTCTGGGCGACAGAGTGAGACTCCAACTCAAAAAATAAATAAATAAATAAATAAATGAAATAAAATAAAATAAAATCTTAGTCAGATAATTCCAACATCAGATTCATTTTTGTGTTGACATCAATTAATTTTCTTCTTCCCTTCTGATCTTAGTTTTCTTGGTTTTTGATGTGACAAGTGATTTTCAGCTGTATCCTGAATTTTTCAGTTATTATGTTAGAGGAGTCTTGATTCTGTTTAACTAATTTTAGCAGGTAGTCACCCTGTTAGGTTTAGTGTATAGATCTGACCTACTTTTGTAGACTTTAGTTCCAATGACATCTTAGTTTTCAGAACCCATAAAATGTTATTCTGATCTGCTTCATATCTCTGGTGCTGCTGGAGCCATCAAGCAAATTAAAAGATGATCAAGGCCAGGCACGATGGCTCAGACCTGTAATCCCAGCACTTTGGGAGGCTGAGGCGAGAGAATGGCCTGAGCCCAGGGGTTCGAGACCAGCCTGAGTAACTTGGTGAGACCTCATCTCTACAATAAGTCAAAAAAATTATCTAGGTGTGGTGGCATGTACCTTTAGTTCCAGCTACTTGGAAGGCTGAGGTGGAAGGACTGCCTGAGCCCAGCAGGTCAAGGCTGTGGTGCCATGAGTTTGCTACTGCACTCCAGCCTGGGTGACAGAGTGAGACTCCAACTCAAAAAAAAAAAAAAAA